>NC_056751.1:73501260-73601260 GCF_019279795.1 Protopterus annectens | reverse complement strand
ATATATATATATATATATATGTGTGTGTGTATGTATTAGTTGAATATTTAGAATTAAAACATACTTTCCTCTACTGCTTATCTGTAATATAATTTAATTGTTCATTCAGTGTTATTTTTACCTTTGTACTGCATTGTCTTCTCATATCTGTTACTGCCTTATTACTTTCTCAGGAACTTTTCTAAACAATTCTGTCTTGATTTGTGACTTACTCTGGAGTTGTCTGGTAAGAGAAGTTTTATTTGAATTTGCATTTTATTTCTTAGCACTTTTTTGACTGTTTGTAAGAAGGAAGGTATAGTCTGTACATAAGATTTACTTTGATTTATATTTAGCTATTTTACCTTCAATTTCTACTGTTTGTTGTTAGAAACTAAAACAATGAGTAAAAAGGTCACACAATAAAACCGATTGGTTAAAAAACACAAAAAGAGAAATCTAGCCAAGTTAGACTTTCCACTGTGTGATAAATTAAACCTCTTGTATCAGACGCAACATGGGATATATGCAAATTACCTATTAAGGATATCCGGTGTTTCAGCTAAATGGCAATATCCTTAATGGGTAATTTGCATATATCCCTTGTTGCCTCTGATACAAGAGGTTTAAGGTGTCACACAGTGGAATGTCTAACTGCTTCTTGTTAAAAAGGGATAGGTTTTAGACAGGCAAACTCTAGGCAAATTAAGGGACCTCGTCATCTATAAAGTCACACAGATTGCAGAGAGGACAATCCAGAGCTTATGTAAATGATCATGTGTTTGTGATTTATTGATATTTACTGTTATAAAGAGGTGTGACTGCAAGTGATAGTGAGCAGAAGCTACTGCGTACAATATTGTGCAGTGTAAAGGGATTCCAGCTTTTGTCTGACTTTCAGAACTTGTACAGTCAGAAAAACAACATTATTGTACTTACTTTAGTATTTAGTTGTATATTATGTGATTTTTCTGACAGAAATTGATTTACATCCTAACTGAATTGTGTGGTAACTGATTTTGATTATTCTTTTTTTTTAAATAATTTTTTTATTCATTGAAGCCGAGTATGGTTTCCTTAAATGAGCATGTCATTAATGATTTGCTAAAGCTCAAACGTCTTGTACAATGTAGTAAATGTTATGGGGATCTGTGTTCCTCATGTCAAAAGTCGGATTTGCTTACCATTATTATTAGTAAATTCTAGACTTACTGATGATGATTGTGATTTGTGCAATTAGCACAGTTTGGAGAACTGCTCTGACATATACTAATGACTGGACCTGTGAGACAAAAGATGTTAGACAAAGAGCAAATAGAACACATTTAGGAAAGGCTGTGTCTATTGTCTGTAAAGATCACTCAACCCCTATGAAACAAGACGATGCTCCTGACAACTTTGGATTTCTGGATACAAGTATTCAGCAATATGAGGATTTAGAGTGTTTAGAAGGAAATAAAAAAAAGAAAGAAAGGAGGAAGTTCACAACAAATAAGAAAAAAGAAACTGATAAATATCTGTAAAGTAAAGAGAATACATACTAAAAAGGACACTATTCTGATATGTCACACACATTACAGGAATAACATTTTTCCATCAGAAAACCTTCGGTCTACAGAAGAAAGCAGCATGTTTCCAAAACAGAAGGTACAAAAAAGAGGCAAGTGCAGGTGAAAATGAAGAAAACAAAACTGAACATGGATGGATAGAAGAACATTAGTGTAAGAAAACAGAGGAGAAAGATAAACATTGACAACATGGCTCAAGCTGTGGATGTACAAAGCCAGCTGGATGAGAACTGTATGCTTACAAATGTAATACAGAATGAAAACAGTGGGATTAATATGATTAATGGTGGTGAAGATCATTCCTTTGTAACAATTGATAGAGCAGATATTACTGAATTAGAAGATGAAGATTCTTCAGATCTGGCAAAACTGATACATTTGCAGAAAAGATAATGCACATCAAATTGTGTTATGCTTGTTGGGAGAAAAAATGGGGGATGTGAGACAAGCCTTTGAATGCCTTAATACAAGAAAGTATGGAGCTGTTTTTATTCATGTCAGTACAGATGATTCACAATGACTCTCTGACTGTTAGTAGGAACATACAGTCCTCTTAGTATAGCTTGTGTTGCTGTTAAGATGTATTTTTTTCACAAACCACATATAGAAAAGAGAGTCAGGTCACTGTAAATGAAAAGATTTTTTGGGTAAATACCTACATGTAAAAATTACTTGTTTTAAAAAAATGGAAATGTGTAGATTATCCAAGCCTAATTTTGGGCACGTGTTCAGACAGGATGGCATGCATTTGTCAAGAAAGGGGAAAAGAATTTTTGAGGCAGATATTTTGCAATATTTGAGAAACACAAGGCAGGATTTTTGCCAGGTTGAAAATTTAACAGTTCACAGATAACAGCAACTGATGTATCTCTGATGGTTGTTAATGTTAAGAGCATTAATAATACAGTTTTATTATTGGAAAATTTGCTACATTCCCACACGATTGACTTTGTTATTGTTTGTGAAACATAGCTAAATAACTGGAAACCAGTTCTGGCAGGGTATAATTTTTTTTTACTCTAATAGAAATTCCATCAAAAAATCAGGTTGAGGTGTTATGATAGGGATTAAAGATATTTATGACACCTGTGATTGTTACATGTTTAATGATAACACCAATACTATAGACTGTATAACTGTGACAATAAAGACAACCCTGGAACATGTAACAATTGTTGGAGTGTATAGACCACCAAAGTCAAGTGCTGATGACCTAGAGGAATTCGTACATTTCTAACTTGAAACACAGAAGGGAAGAATAATAGTGGTTGGGGACATAAATTTACCATTAACAGACTAGAATAATATTGATTCAACAACATTAGTAAGGAAGGTATTCACAACATATGTTCATGAGTCAGTCACCAGAGTTGTGGATGAGGGCAAAGCAGTTCATATAGCCTACTTCGATCTGACAAAGGCCTTTGATACTATTCTCAACTCATGAATCATTGAGAAAATCATCAACCCCTATATCACTAGGTGGGTTGCAAATTGGATCACAGATGGAACCCACAGTGTGAAAGTAGCGGACTCCAAGTCAGACTGCCGACAAGTCACAAGTGGAGTTCCACAGGGATCAGTCCTGGGTCCTCTCCTATTTGGCATCTATTTCTCAGAAGTCCAGGCCAACATGGCAGGACTATGACTGACCAGGTTCACAGATGACTGCAAGCTGAGACCAATGACTGGTGTCAAAACCGTGTCCTTAAGCTTAATGCCAAAAAATGGTTCATCATCCCCTTTGGGAAAAACTCAGTTCCCACTGATTACCACATCGATGGGAGCCCACTGAACACTGAAAGTGTTATAAGTGATCTGGGGACACAGGTTGATAGTAACCTCTCCTTCGACCAACACACTGCCACTGTGGTCAGAAAGTCCTTCTATATGGCACATCTCATTACCAAGGGTTTTGCATCCAGGAAGAAAGAGGTCATGATCTCTTTCTACTCTTCCCTCATTAGGCCAATCATTGAGTATAATACCCCATTTGGCATGTACTTCACTAGACACATACAACAGCTAGAAAGGCCGCAAATGTACCTCATGAAGAGGATCCTAGACCTTAAACACATGTCCTACATGGACAGACTCAAAAAACTCCAGCTATTCTTTGTCTCATATTGCCTACTTAGAGGTGATCTCTGCTTGACTTACAAAGCCATGTCTGACCCAGCTCTGTTAGAAATGCTACATCTAAAGAAATCCAATCCCTCCACACCACATGCTCCAGAGACCTCAACCTCATTACCACAATCAACAGAACGTGCTGGAGGGACAGGTTCATAACCAAGAGACTGCCCATGCTCTAGAACAGACTTCCCATACATGTCAAGCAGAGCACCTCACTGGTCTTCTTCAAGAGAAATCTTGATGAGTGGATGGGAAATAGAAAGTTCACCCCAGGGATCGCTCCAGTGGTTCTACTTGATAGAGGCACTGGGAACTGACATTGGGCGGCACAGTGCCAGGGCACGTCTATTGGCTAGGCTTGTAAAGGCTTCAGGGCCATTAGCCTAGTACACACTTATGAACCTATGAATTGTTTCAGATTGTAAAGAAACCTACCAGGGAAAGGAACATGCTAGATATTGTTTGTGTTCCTTAAGAACTTACCGTTACTTCATGCCAAGTTTTACCACCATTGATGTGCGGTGATCATGGGGTTATAAAGGTTAATTTGTTGATAGATAATTCTGCCAAACTGAAATCTTAACCAATACACAGAAGATTAGATACATATTATATAGAAACAAAACTATTATTATGCAAAATTAATGAGTGATGCACTCAGAGGAAGAAATGCAAAATGTTTTGAAAGAGAAATTGAGTGCAAAAACATCAAAAAATAATTTAACATCAGGATCTAGGCATACAACATCAGGGGAATACACTTCTATAAGAACAAGATTCCTGATTAAGGTGAGAGACAAAAATATAACAAATGGAAAAGAGGGGGAACTACAGCTTTGAAAACTGAAATAAATGAGCTGTATAGATGAGTGTAACAATATCAAGAAAAATTTGAAGAAAATTTATATAAAGCTATTGAGCATAGTAGGAAACTATTTTATAGATACATAAGATGTGGAAGGAGTAAAGACATATAAACTGATAAATTGTGTGTAGATTCTAAAATGTATTCTCAGAAATAACACATACTCCCACCTAAAACTCCCACACTACTAACTCCACACCTAAATCATCATTTCTTTGCCTACTTTAACTTAATTCAGAGATCTTGCTCAGAACACCTTTTCATAAATCTTTTGCATGCATGCCTCTGGCCTACCTTACTCATATTCTCAAACTTTCATTGTTTGTTTTTCTTATCCATTGTACCCATAATATTGTTTTCCTCTGTAATATTGTTAATTTGTCTCTATTCGTATGTATTTGTATGTCTGTTTGGGGCTTTTCCCCTCGGGTCTCCACTGAAAAAGGGTAATTCTTACCCAGCTGGACCAACCCGGTTAACAAATGCAAATAATAATAATAATAATAATAATATTTACAAAATCTTATGCAAAATACTTTGGCACAACAAAGAGGGTAATAAGTTATCCTAGTGACATCCAGGTCACTTCAAATACTGGAATCAAATAAGATTATATTGAAAAAGAACTGTGCAAACTGGATACAAGCAGAGAACATGGAGGAGATGGAATTAGTAATAATAACCTGAGAACACTTCAACAAGAACTTGCAGTGCCATTATATCTATTATTTACTATGTCATATAAATATGGGGAAATTTCTCAAGATTGGAGACATACACTTATTAAAGCTATCTTTTAGGGAAAGGGGAGTAGGACAAACACCCAGAGTCATATAGACCCTTAAGGCTACTTTTGTGTTGTGGACAAATAAAGGAGATGCTAATATTGTTATTGTCAGAACTAGAAAGGTTGGGACTTGAAACCATACATCTATTACTACCTGTAACATGATGTTTTATAACAATATAATAACAGCTGTGAATGAAAAATTATGATTTGATGTAATTTATGCATATTTAACTTAGCATCTGACAGGGTCATACACAAAACAAGGATCAATAAATTACAACCAGATATTGATTTAATCTTGCTAAGATGGATAGTTTCATATCTTACAAATAGAACATGGCAAGTATCATACAGCAATTGGACAAGGTGAAATTTTTGGTTACAGTCAGGGTGTCCCACAGGGCTCTGTCCTAGGCCCTTATGATTATATCTTTCAGACCTATCTTTTTCATCTTAGGTGTCATACAGTCTGTATGCAGATGACCTGAAATTGGGTAAATTTATTGCATGTGTTACAGATGGAGCATAAATATGTCAAAACTAGGCATATGAGATTTGGGAGACATAAACTGAAAGGTGAATATTTAATACAGCACATAGTGACTGAAACTGTAGATTAATTTAAGGACCAGGGTATATGGGTAGATCCAGCTTTGAGTTTTTCTAATCACATCAACCAATTGGTTAATGACAGTTATAGAATTATAGGTTGTGTAAAAAGATTTATAAAGTCTAGGAAATCAGAAATGAAGTAATTGTCTGTGAATTATATTAGATCCAAACTCGAGTATGGATTAACAATATAAAACACTAAAATATCTGCAATTGTATAGTGTCTCTTATAGATATTTAAGAGGAGATGTTATTCAGGTATATAGGGCATTTAGCGACAACTATCTCTGGGAACAGTTGGGGTTATCAAAAAGTAGTAGAGAATTATCAGACAGCCTATGTAGAAGATTCTATAGGAATGAGAAGTATAAAACTGCTTTTGAAGCCCAATATATTTTATGCAAGGTGTAATATTAGTCCTTTGTATGCAAGTTGATCTGAGTTCAGTAACCCAGAAATGTGTCGCTCATAATCCCATTTTATTACCACATCTCCTTTTATCATCTGCTCTCATAATCTTGGCTCTTGTTTTTTTTCTTCTGCAAATGCTCATGACGTTTTCCACCATTTCTTTTGTATTAACATAAATAGTATGAGCTATTGGTATTAGTCTATTTTCCCCCTAATAGTAATACTTTTACTCTTTCTGAAATCTGCCAGGCTTTGCCTCTCTGCCCAGTAAGCAGAATTTCCAGTTTCTAGGTACTGTCTTACCAAAAATATATTAGCTCCTCTTTTTTCACAATACAGAATAACAAGTAGGCTTTTGGACTCAGTAAGTGGTTTTCCTGTTATTCTAGATGTATGCTTTATTTAGCAACATTTATTATTATTTATTGACATTTGTTGACCAGGAAAGTCCACTGTGTCAGGAACCCATTTTCAGTGGAGGCCCAGGGAGAAAAGCTCCATAATTAATACAGTCAAATAAAAAATATAGACACTTGACAAAATTTTTTTTAAAGTGGAAATATGCAAAAATTAAAAAAAATATATATAAAAGTAGAATACATAGACAATGTAAAACTTATCAGTATGTATCAGAACTTTTATAAACTTAGATAACAGTTGATAGTATAGTACAAAGCTTGAGTTGTTTCTTTTTGGCATTGCATGAAAAAAACATGGCAGTTCTTGACGAACAGTTATAGCAGTAATAGAGCTGTGTTGCTGTCAAGGTAAAAGTTATTTTGAACTATGAAACTGGGTTAGAAATAAGTAGTGAAGGTTTTATGGTGGTTTGTTTGATTTGCATTGGCATTTGAGGTTATGTAGGAAGTAATTTTTTAATGCTACATTATATGTCTTTATACAGTATATTTGGGTAATATGGGAGGGTAAGGAGTTTTTAGCAATGCTGTGGGAGAACAAGCATTGTCCAGCTCTCTTGTTGGGCTTGGTTACACTTAGTAGCAATTTGTTAGAGGATCTTACGGTACATGTGTTTTCTCCTCTGCCTTGAGTGAAAAATTTAGAAGTTTATCAGAACATATGTGTGAGTACAACTCTGCTATTATAAATAAAGATAATATTAATGCCTTAGCAAAATATAGTATGATATATGCTAATTTTAAGAAAATTATATTTTTACTAGTTGAACAACCTTATATGGATATAGGGAGGTAATCATTTTCTAGGACTGAGGCAGTTTTTTTTGGAATTTTAATTTAGGTCCAATTTTTTCCCAGGTTTGAATGATGCATTGTCTTTAAAACTGTGTTTTAGCTTTAAGAAGCTGAAGTACTAATTGATTGGCTTTGCTCATTCACATGATTGTATGTTTATCTTTAAAAGTGGTAGTGAATTTATTGTTTCAATATTCCTGATGTGACTGTTATTCCATATCTTATTTGCTTTCAATGTGACATTTCTTATCTTCAGTTTACAGTTATCCAAGTACTTTGCAAGGTCTTTGCTGCTTAGGATCAAATCTAATAACATTTCAATTAAACAGCTTCCTTTCAGAGGGAATAATTGAAAATGCCAGTGTTCTTCACAATATATATTTACTTGCTTACAAAACGTAATTTGTATAGGTGTGTTGTCTAATACTATTATCAGATAAGTTTTCATGGTTTGCATGGTTTGGACCATTTTACAATATTTAGCATATTATATGTAATATCTGTCCAATATTACTTGAGAAGCATATTTCATTGAAAATGTGTATATTCTGCATCTTTTTGCCTTATTTTCAGTACATAGATAATCAAATATATATGCATATATTTCTCTAAATATCTTCTCTCAGCAGGTATCTATGGTATCTATGTCCTCCAGATACTGCTATCATACATCCCATCGGAAAGGCTGTAGCATCTCCCATAATGTTCCTTATATCCTGTTGCACTCCTTTTTTTGGAATATGTAGATCAACAAGTTTATATATTATACCCTGCCAACAACCTATAACCACCGTAAGTCCTTACTGTCTGAGCTTAATATGTTCCTCAATCTTTATTCATACACCTTTTTAAATAATATTAAGACAACTTTCTTTCACTCTCCTTCTGTTCCAGCAAAGACATTTTCCTTACCAGTTTTCTTTACAAATGTTTCATTGTTTTCCTTGATTCAGGTGTGTTTCCTTTAACATTGTTACTTGTGTATTATTGTTGTAAATATGGGTCAGTACCTTGTCTTGTTTGTTTATTCATATTCCAAACTAATAAATTATATTATGCAGTAGTAAAGATTATATTTTATTCTACTTATATTCTATATCTTTCTTTTATAAAATGCTCATTCATAGTCTGCTTTTATCATTTTTTGTGCCCCTTAATTTATGTATTTCTACAGTGTTGTCTCAAATGAACCTGACCTCTTTTTAAATACACAAACCTCTCCTTCCCCAAGAAATAAGCAATATTAACTATATGCACATTTTTGCAAATCCATTGAGCTGATGGCTTATACAAATAGCTGTGTGTAGCTTGTTTCAATGTTTCAATCATCCAAGCTCTACTGGGCAGAACAACAGCTGTTATAAAATTACTGATATAGTTATTTCTTGCCTGTAGTATTTTATTTCTAAAGCTGTCCCTCACTGAGCATCCAAGTGCTCCAGATTGTGCAGAACGATCCGCATTTAAGACGAGCGAAGCGACTGTTCCGCTGTTCCACATTGAACAGCTGTGGCTCTGCTACAAGGATTTTGATTGGTTTGTGTATCGCAATTACTGCCAATCGGCATTGCGGTATACAAACCAATGCACACCTCTGCTGCCCTTCTGCATTACACAGCGTTGGCTGTGCACCACAGTTTTTGATTGGCTCATAGACTGCATTTACAGCCAATAGTGAATGCATTCTATGAGCCAATCAAGTAAAGAGTCTCAGGAGGACAGCAGCCATTGAGAGCTCCCCAGTACTAGCCAATCACGTTCCGGGAAGCCTTTTCGCATCAAAATAATGGCTTGCAAAAGGCTTCCCAGAATCAGGGATTTTATTTTTTAGGTCTAATCTCCAGGAAAGAAAACTGGGAAGGAGCAGAATATGGGTTGAAGACATTGGGAGAAGGAAGGTGCATATTGTGGACATAGGGAGAAGGAAGGTGCGGATTGAAGACATCGGGACTCGGCCAAAACAGAAGGGCTGAGGTTTTATTTTGCTGCTGCTTGCTGTTAGACTACCAGGATCATCATAGTTTGTGCCGTGGTCATCGTGGTGGATTATTTGTGCTGCTGGAGACTTTGGTTAACTGCATATTGAGCGGGTGCTGTGTGCCCAGGCAAAGGTAAGTGTTTTAGCTGTGATGGCAAGAGTTTTCTTTGAGAACTGGTATGCTAGCACAGATCTTGTTATTCTAACAACTTTCCAAGTTTATAAGAGCAATGTTTAGTGTCTGTAAATTTGTGCTGCTTGTTTCTACTATGTCTCTGAAGTCTGCCAGAAACAGAGCTAAATGTATGCCAACACAGATGCTGTTATAAACTTAAAAAGTTGCTAGAATAATAGGAATATTTAAAGTTTATTTTTGTACTGCTTGTCCCCCTAGGATTTTGAAGTCTGAAAGTAATTGAGCAATTGTGTGCCAACACAGATCCTGTTATTCTAGCAATATTTGTAAGCTTATAAGAGCAATATTTAAAGTGTCTCTATGTTTGTGTTTCTTGTCCCACTAATATGTCTCAGAGTAATTGCCATTTCTTCTAGCAATATTTCTAAGTTTATAAGAGCAATATTTAAAGTGTCTCTGTTGTTCTGCATGGCCCCCTAGTATGTCTTTTTTTTCCCGAAACTGTATGCTAAGCCAGGACCTGTTATTCTAGAAACTTTCTAAATTTATAAGAGCAATATTTAAAGTGTCTGTGCTGCTTGTCCCCCTAGTACATCTCAGAGAGTAATTGCCATTTTTTTAGAGAAACTGAAAGCCAAGACAGATCCTGTTACTGTAGCAATATTTCTAAGGTTATAAGAGCAATATTTAAAGTGTCTGTTTGTGCTGCTTGTCCCCCTAGTACGTCTCTGAAAGTAATTGCCTTTTTTTGGGAGTAACTGAATGCCAAGATAGATCCTGTTATTCCAGCAATATCTCTAAGTTTATAAGAGTAAAGTGTCTGTTTGTGCTGCTTGTCCCCTTAGTACATCTCGGAGAGTAATTGCCATTTTTTAGAGAAACTGAGTGCCAAGACAGATCCTGTTCTAGCAATATATCTGAGATTATAGGGCAATATTTAAAGTGTCTCTCTAATATGTCTGTTTAGAAAATGTAGTAAATCTGATTTTTATTTTTGTAAAGTGTTGTTTCATTTACTTATGGTGTGGTTATGGTATTTGCTGATTATCAAATAAAGGTTTTGGATCTGGGAAGTGTGTTTTATTGAATTTTACAGATGTTCTACCATGATCCATGGCAATGGCATGTTTCACGCAGTGCGAAAATAGGGTGCTCCACATTTTGACCATTTGTCACACATTGTTAGGGTCTGTGTTCCACATTGGCCTCTTAACAGGTTGAGACCTATGGTCCCTCAATGTTTATGTTGCTAAATAACTAATAAATATTTCAGATGCTGCAGATGTTTTTTTTTAATGGCAAAGCTTTGTTATTCATCTGCAGTGACTCCACCCTCTTGCAAACAAGTTGAGCTTATCAAGGAATGTAAATTACTTTCCAAGAGCACTGGAAAAATGCCAGTCATTCTGGACAAATACGACATGATATTGAAATATAGTAGTTTTTTTCTCAGTTGTAGTTGCAGATCTCAGCGATTCAAAAATACCTTCCAGTAAGCACACTTTACCTTTCAGTAATACCAAGCAGACATCTTTAAAGAACAAATTTTCCTCGGTCAATGCATCCTGTGCAATGTTTTTGTGAATCTTTCCATCTAGACTGTTTTCAATTAACATAATTACCTCATTAATTTTGCATGCATTTTTAGTCTTTGCATATGTATTTGCAGAAGTAATTTTATGCAACATTGTTTATTGGTTTCCATCATATAATATACCAATTTACTTTTTCATTTGGCAGTAATTTGCTTCCCTCCCCCTCTCTTCTGCACTGTAATAGTACCTTTATTAGAAGCAAAACCAAATAAAAACAGTTTGTAATTTCAAAACAGAGACTTTTATCAAATAGTATGTAATACAGCCCCCTTTCAAACACAAATTTTAATTTTTAAGTACAAATCTGACATATGTTTATATTATTATATGCATATTATTCATATATTTTCTGTCTAGTTCTTACTGATCTCGATCACTTTAAGGTGTCATTCAGAATGCAATTCACATTTTAAAACTATCACACACTTTGCCACATAAACATTTATCCTTTTTTAAATACTGTCCTCATTCATTGCTCTCAGTACTTTATTGGGAGTCTTCCACTTTTTTTTTGAAAACTGTTTTGTGTCCCTTTTTTTATCTGACATTTTCTTTTGCAAAGTGGGAAATGGGTTTGCAGGAAATCTCTCCCTTGAAGTGTCCATCATTGCCTTTTCTGTGCCATTCGACTTATCGTTGTATCCTCACAATATTCTCTTGCCTCCAGCTTTTGTTTTCACTTTGCCAGATCATCTTCTGCCTGGCAAGGATCTGTGCAGGTTTTTAATCCAGTTGTATGAAAAACTCAAAGTAAAACAGGATGCATTAATTTAAAACAAAGTTTCATTTCTATGCAGAGTGTTATAGAATGAAGACAATCATTGATATTTGTTTGCATTAGCAATGAAAAGTCATTATCCATGCAAACCCTTGTGTCTCCAACCCCTAACGTTCCTCTTTTTCTCCGCACAATAGAAAGACTTTCCTCATTTGGGTGATATGTCTGTAGTATAATCAGTATAGGCCTTGTCTGCTTCTCAGGCTCACATTGGGAATATCGACAATCTATGTGCTCTGTCTATTGTAGTATCATCAATAGAAAGCCAGTCCATTTGCTGAGACTGCAAACCTCAAGCTGGCTCTGCATGACCTATCCTAGAGTTCAGCCAGTCAATGTGCCATTTTTTTTCATTTTTATAATCGTAGTTCCAGAATTTTTTCTTTCATCTCCTTTTCATCAGCTTGCAGGTATACTTTATCCTCTGAATACTTGGTTATAACATATGCTATTTCTTGTAGCCTTCAGTTATTTGTCTCTGTATATTCCAGCAGAGACCCACTTATCTTGAAAATCTTAGATCGCATTTGGCCACTGCCACCTTGGATTCTCTGATTTGTAAATTTTGATACATATTGATTGAAATGTAGCTACATTGCCATTCCATGGTGTTTGGAAATTGTGTATGGCTATGACATATGTTTTCTAACATGTGCCATTAAAACATATATGGGCACTCTGTTTATGAATACCATACTATTTATGGGCACTCTGTTTATGAATACCATATTATTTATGGCTACTCTGTTTATGAATTCCATACTATTTATGGGCACTCTGTTTATGAATACCATACTATTTCCTACTACACTCCTGCCCTTAAATATAGTGTGCATCTTCTGTACCTTCCATTTTTAACTTCTTCAATAATATTATCTAATAAGAATACTTACACTTGTCAGAATGCATTTCCCCAAAGTGTTTTTCCCCAAAATTGCATCTGCTGGAAATCGATTTTTACCTTTTTTCATATATAATATGACCTCAGAGCTGGTTATATAGTGTGGATGCAAATCCCTCTCCCCACAAGTGGGGTTCAGCAGTTTTACAGAAAGGGAGTGAAAACTACTTTTCACAAATATCAAATCTGAGGAAAGTGCACTTGAAATAACTTGTTCCTGGAAGCACAGTGGAGACATCATATACTGCATCTTTAGTACCGTCTTCCAAAAAAACTTACACTCCACTATCCAATTTTATTTTTGAAAAGCAATTGTCATTGTTGCAAGGAGTGATACCCTAAAAACAGATTTGATGACGAATGCATATTCTTCCTGTGTGAGCTTTTGATAATTCTGTTTTTCTTTTCACCAGCGTTTTAAATATATCTGCTTCAATTACTTTCACAGCCCCATTATTAATGTGATATAATTACTGTGTACATAATTAACAGTAAATATTAGACAAGAACAAGTAGATTGCAAACATATTCCAAATTAATTTAGTTTCTGGTCACTATTTTTCAATGGAATAAAATGGTGATAAGAAACCTTTTCCTGAAAGAAATTCTGAAAAGGATGTATTTATTTTTCAAATAATCCCATAAAGCAATTTATATACATGGGGCTATTGCAGTCTATTATTAAATCTTATTTTGTTTACAAATAAATCATTATCTAAAATGACATCTAAAACAAATAAGAATGATTGATCTTTAAATTACTGTAATCATAAGCCCCCTCCAAAAATAACTTCTACCCAAAATCAAGGATTCATATTAAAACACCAAACACTGAAAACAAAGAATGGTGTTTCATCGACACATATTCAGCGAATGCTGAAAATGTCAAAACCACAGAACAGCGATTTCTTTCCTAGGGAAAGAAATCGCTGTTCCAACCCTGAAAAAAAAAAAAAACATCAAACACTTCCAAACACATACATACATGCCCTAACTCTAATTATACCCCCCAAAAAAAACAGTAAACAACTAAATACACATATGCACATAACCCAACCATGCATCTAACGAAAAAAAAAAAACAGTAAACATTGTAAAACATATGCACTTACCTTAACCCGCACCCTAACCCTAAGGTCAGTAACTCTTGCACATTTGCATAAACAGTTCCAAACACATAACACTTACCTTAACCCTAATCCTACCCCCCAAAAACAAAAGTAAACAGCTGAAAATACATACACACGTAACTCAACCATACATCTAACGCAAAATAAAAAAAAATAAACACTTTCGTACATATGCACTTACTTTAACCCGCACCTAACCCTAAGGTCAGTAACTGTTGCACAATCACACTCGGGAGATATACCGGACAAGGGACTACACTACACTTCAGAACAGGCAAAGCAATGAAGCGGTCAAGTGACTTCTTTCCCAGGGAAAGAATTTGCTGAACAGCCACTTCACTGTTTTGCCTGTTTGCCCTACATATGTCGATGAAAACGCATTCGACAAAATGCGTTTTTGTCGTTTTAATAGGAACCCAAAATCAGTGGTGATACTAATATGAGAAAAATATGACATATATGGTCTCATAGGTTCGTAGGAGATTACTAAGCTAATGGCTAAAGACCCCTTACAAGCCTAGCTAACATAATCCAATTTTAGCCAATATATGGCCACTAGGTGCAAGAGGATGGCATGTGTTTGTGCTTATGCCTTAAGTATGTTATAGAGTGCCTCTGTCCATAAGGGACATAGTGCTACCCTGGGTGTATATTTGCAATTCCCCACCCATTGATCCAAACTGCATTTGAAGAGGACCAGGGAAAGACTCTACTTAATGTGAATAGGAAGCCTGTTTCAAAGAAGGGGTAATCTCTGAGACACATATCTGTCTCTCCAGCATGTTTTGTTTGAGTCACTGACTAAGTTTAAATCCATAGATCAGGTGATCCTCATGTTGATTGACTTGTGGATATGTAGTAGCTCCATCAGGGCTAAATTTGTGAGTGCCTTGTAGGTCAGGCATAGGTCACCCATTAATAGTTGGTAGAAGTAAGAGTACAACCTGCATTTTCTTTGTGAGGAACCTCTGAGGTCAGTGCAGTTGCTGTAATGGCCTAGACAAGTACATGCCAAATGGCGTATTGTACTTGATTATTGGTTTAATGATGGCTGAGTACAACATGACTATAATTTCACTGGGTCTGGAAGTCATACCTTTACTTATAAGTTGTGCCACATAGAAGGACTTCCTAACCACTGTGGACATATGGCAGTCAAAGTTCAGGCTACTGTCTATCTGTGCACCTAGATCTCTCACCTCTGAGTCTACTCTTAGGGTGTGCTACTGATACTGTAATTTGTAGGGGTGTTTTACTTCCCAAAGGGTATGATAATGCATTTTTTTTAAATTAATTTTAGGCCATGGTTCTGGCACCAGTCATTTGTCTGATCTAGACCCTCCTGAAGGATATCTACAACACTGGGTGATTCAGTGATTGCAATTGTCAACAAACTATGACATCCAGGGGCCCTCCACATTAGCGTTGACTTCAGTGAAGTATATTCCAAACAGGTGTGGTTCCAGCACTGAGCCTTGTGGCATGCCACTAGTAACTAGCCTCCTGCTGGATCTGGCTTCATCCACTTTAACCACATGTCCTGTCCATGTTGACATAAGGATTTATACCCAGTTTTGTTAGTTTATTTATAATATCTGAGTGGGAATTGTGTCAAATGCTTTGGCTGGTTTGAGGTAGGTGCTATGTACTGTTTTACCCCCATCCATGGCCTTAGTGACTTTCTCAAAGAAATCCACCAGTTCAATATGCATGACCTGCCCTTGAGAAAGCAGAATTGGGTCAGGTCCAGGTGTCAGGTTCATGATTATTCTTTCCATGGCCTTACATACAAGACTAGTCAAAGTTATGGGACTGTAATTTCCCAGGTCATTAAATAGTCCCCCTGTATGCAGACTGTTACTGTCCTCCACATTAAAATCTAGTTGTGACCTCTAACCAGGAGAACAGGTGTGAAGAGTTTATATTTCTTTGGCCTGAATGCATAAGGAGTGGACTTAATAATGCTAGTTTGAAGGCAGGGCTATTTGGATTATAGGTGTAGTTTTAGTGAGATTATAAATTGCAGGTGGGCTAGGATTTTGAATAAGAAGTGGACTTAGTTATGGGTTGTGGCAAGTATAAAGCCATTCTTCTTACAATTAAGTTTTCAATGACAATTTAAATTCAGTTTGTGATAACACACTTCTGATACCTGTGGGGATTGAGTTCCACTGTTTAGCAACATATACTAAGTACAGACAGCCACCATTATGATTTTTGAATTTCTGAGTTCAGGGAGTACAGTTCTCTGTGAGGTATGCACCAGCTTAACTGACTGTGGTATACAGCATATTGTAGGCACATTTATGTTGAGTGAAAGCAAGTACATTACAGAGCTCCAATACCTTCAATTCATTGTGCATTACAGACCTCCAACACCTTCAAGTCATGGTACACTACAGACCTCCAACACCTTCAAGTCATGGTACATTACAGACTTACAGACCTCCAACACCTTCAAGTCATGGTACACTACAGACCTCCAACTCCTTCAAGTCATGGTACATTACAGACCTCCAACACCTTCAAGTCATGGTACACTGCAGACCTCCAACACCTTCAAGTCATGGTACATTACATAGCTCCAACACCTTCAAGTCATAGTACACTGCAGACCTCCAACACCTTCAAGTCATGGTACATTACATAGCTCCAACACCTTCAAGTCATGGTGCACTACAGACCTCCAACACCTTCAAGTCATGGTACATTACAGACTTACAGACCTCCAACACCTTCAAGTCATGGTACACTACAGACCTCCAACTCCTTCAAGTCATGGTACATTACAGACCACCAACACCTTCAAGTCATGGTACACTGCAGACCTCCAACACCTTCAAGTCATGGTACATTACATAGCTCCAACACCTTCAAGTCATGGTACACTGCAGACCTCCAACACCTTCAAGTCATGGTACATTACATAGCTCTAACACCTTCAAGTCATGGTGCACTACAGACCTCCAACACCTTCAAGTCATGGTACACTACAGACCTCCAACACCTTCAAGTTGTGCTTTTTTGCAAACTTTGCAATTCTGTTATAAGACTGGCTTTGCTTATCAGCTCCCATTCTAGACATGATTAATTTAGTCAAGGCCCTGGACATTACAGCCCCATTGGAGAGATAGCTATTTGTTTTTCGTGTTAGGCATGGGTGGGACCAAGTTTACAGTATCATTTTAAGTCTTCTAAGCATGCCTTGATCACAGGAGCATTTTCAGATTATCTTTGGATTCTCTTTGGCTATGATCTGTTTTCTGTTCATAGGTTCATAGGTATATACTAGGCTAAAGACCATCCAACCCAATTGTGTCCTCATGTAACATGGGGGTCTGTTTGGAGGGGTATGTTAGGAGTTTTCTAAAGGTTTGGGAGGGGTATGTTAGTTAGGGAATATTTAATGCCGGCCTCTGTCTATCCGACACTTGAGGAACAGACCAGAGGTAAATTTTTGATTTCCCATCCAATAGTTAAGGTTGCATTTGAATAGGGTTAGGGATGGACTCGCTTCACATGGATGTGAAGCCTATTTCAATATGTGGGGAGCCTTTGAGACACATAGTTGTCTCACAAGCATGTTCAATTTATCTTGAAAGCAAAATTCAAATCCTTGAATCTAGGGTTTCTAGTGCTATTTGTTTTGTGGACATGCAAAGGGTCCATCATGGATGGATTGGAGGATGCCTTGTATGCCAGGCATAGATCAGCTCTCACTAACAAGTAGGAGACAGAATATAGAGATAAGGCAGTTAGACAATCTGTATAGGACAGATCCTTGATACCAATATTGTTCTGATCAGTTCTGGGTCTGTTTTTCTATACCTTTCCCCTACCACTGTCCATGATGCTGGCTTTGTGCAGAAGACTTTGGAACATTACTAGAGGAAAAAAGTCTTTCTTATGTTGGTCTGATTTCTTAATGATAATAGTACAGATAATGCAAATCACCTAATGGCTATATATGTGGCACCTTCAAGGCCTCTGGATTTGGTCAGTGCATGATGTGAAATTTCCATACATTTTTGTGATCAGAGAGCAGTGGTTTGACCAAGAGCTTAGGATGCTACCTAGGATATAAAGGATGTTGGAGTTCACAAGGTATTAAATGCATCTGAATGAGGGCAAGCTTTAACATGATGAGCATTATGTTCTCTAGTAATCAGATGCCAAATGTAAATAGGCAATATTTTGTTCAGTCAGGTGCCTGCTGAATGAACAAGTCAAACAATGCTTTCTTTAACTTGTGGTTGAGTTGTGCATCTCAGTTTGTCTAATAACTAGAAGAGGTTTAACTTCTGTTAGATGCAGGGAGTTTGCATGGTTTTTTGTAGGTATGATACTCTTCAGTCGGATGCCCTTTCACTACTAATGCATCCATTGAGACTAATGTCAGTTATGACACTGAGCAGTATTTTGTCTTGCACTGGCTTTAGACATGCCATCTATGAAGATGATGTACATGTTGTTTCAGCTGTTTGAGCAAGATACCACAGATTGGATACCGCCCAACCTCCCAGGGTAAATCCTGACTCGAGTCTCTGGATTTGATTATTCTCCAAATTGTACAGACTTTTTTTAGCAAATAATACTATTTCAATTTTTTTTAATTATTAATTACCTTATTCTGACCTGTGTCTAACTTTTCATTTTTGGAAGACCATTGCAAAGGTGGTATGTTAACTGTCACATTCTTATTTTCCATATTAAAACCATTTGAATCGATTTCACTCTGGCGTTTGGGCCAGGCCACAATGCTGAGATTGCTCTTGTTAGGATAATTAATGGCATAGTTGTGATGAGGAATGAATGGTTATATTCTCTCATGGTTTCTTGGCAGCTTTTTTGTTTTATTAAAAGACTATTTACTATAGTACAACACCATATCAATGTGAGATGCAATACAACTGAATTATAAAACATAGCCATGATAAAGAAAAAGATAAGCATGTAAAGAACAAGAAAACACATTCTTTACACTATGTATGACAATACATTTCTTGTCAGAAGCAGATGTCAGACATTGCATCATAGAGTCTAAAGTTACAAAAGTTATTACATCTCTGACTTCACTGATAGGAACTGAGAACTGTGCTGTCTTATATAGTGAAGCCAAGTACCCTAAATTTAAGCCTATTTCCTTGCGTTAATAGTTTTCCTCCTCAGAATCTATTTCATTCATTAGATGGTCAAGCTCTTCTATGGTGGGCAGAGCCTGGTTCTTCTAATGCCTTGTGATACATTTCTTAACCACTAATGCAAATACAGACAGTAATTGGGTACGTGGGAAGGATAAATGCAGCGGATCCTACCACTGTAGCAAAAACAGTATAGAGGTTAAAGTAATTATCACTCTCAAGTCCCTGGTTATAAGTTCAGTCACTTGGTCAAAGTATGGTCTGAAGTCTAGGCATGAGTACAAAATATGCATCTATTTACCTCTGTCCCCCCTTCTAATTATCTCCAGCTATTACTGTCTACTCCCGGAAAGATCTTAGCCAGTCTAACTGGCATATAAAATATTTATGAAGACATTTCCAGCCAAATATCTTACATTTCCTTGACATAGTAATAGATGGCATTAGTAGTACTAGATGTCTCGAGTGCTCCTGAATCAAGGCCATATCTAATGTGTTGCCCCAAATTTCCTTGATCCTTGCTCAGATTAAACTTTTAGTGATCATTATTGCTTGGTAAAATTTCAAGACTAAAGCTTTGTTAGTTAAATGATCTTCCCTTGCTGGCATCATAATGCTAAGTATATCTATCTCCTTGATGTCTAGTCTGATACGGCTTACAATAATCATTACTCTACCTACCAGCTCATAGTAGCTCAAGAGAGCCCTATTTGGAATATTTATATCAATTGAGCTTTATGCCACATGTAGGGGATTTTGCCTAAGAGGATCTGATACCAATGTTTTAATGTTGTATCTCCATGTCGTGTGTAGGGCATCTGGCTTGAGAGGATCTGATACCAATATCTTTATGTTGTATCTTCATGCTACGTGTAGCAGATCTTGCTTGAGAGGATCTCATACCAATGTTTTTATGCTGTACCTTCATGCCACGTGTAGGGGATCTTGCTTGAGAGGATCTGATACTAATGTTTTAATGCTGTATCTTCATGCCACGGGTAGGGGATCTTGCCTGAGAGGATCTGATACCAATGTTTTAATGTTGAATTCCACTTTACCCAGTTCAGTTCTACTTTTGGGGGGTTACTCCAGGCCCCTTTCTGTATGCAGTTTGTACCAGCATATCTTTTATGTTGTTTTAGTGCTCATAAATCCTGTGGAGCCAGGGACAAAGGGCTACTATATTATTATCTATTTGGGGACAAGAAAGGAAATAATTTACGTAATCCAAACCCAGGGGCAGTGGGATATGTGAACAGGTCATCTTTGCACAAACATAATGGGTTGAAGAAAGCTGGAGTCTTACTAAAATAGATAGAACTACTGCATATCAGTAGAGTTTCATATTTGGAACTCCTAGTCCACCCATTATTGTTGAAAGCTGTACTTTATCTCATGCAACCTTTGGTCTTGCTTCTCCCCAGATACATTTTTTGATATCTCTTTGCAGCTTCAAGAGCATCTGAGCATTTGCAAGGTGGCTGGTGTTTGCATGTTATATAGCAATGGGGGGGGGGGGGGTAGTACAAACCAATTTAGTGCTTAGGTTTTCTGGTCAAAATCTAGAGTCAAGATATTCCACTTTCTTAAAAGAGCCGACTATTTACCCGGTGTATCTTGGTATGTGGCTTCTACTGTGACTTGGGTATAATTTGCCAGCCATATCCCCTAGTACTGCAGTTTATCCCTGCTTTTGCAAAAATAGATATGTATACCATATTTCTTTGGTAAAGTCCAAGTTAACTGAGACAGCTTTGGTTTTAGGAATATTTATTTTATAGCCTGGGAAGATGCCAGTCTTCTCCAATGCCAAAAATCCTAATGGAAGATTGTGACTGGGGTAGTTCAGAATCAAGAGTACATCACTGGCAAAAAGGGGCAGCTTTAATATTAACTCTCCTAATCTATAGCCCCTTACTGGTAATTCCCTTATCTTTTGAGCTAAAGCGGCTATATATATTGAGAAGAGTAGTGGAGATAGGGAGCAACCTTCTCTTTTTCCTCTCCTTAGCCCTGCAGTAGTCTTGGCACCACTCTAGCTACCCTTCAGTAGCTTAATAAACTGTTCAGGGACTTCTCGTCTTCTCAAAGTGGTGAACATAAAATCCCAATCCACCCTGTTGCATGTGTTTTCTGTATGTTGCATGTGTTTTCTGTATGTAACCTTAGCAATAGAAAGGGTTTCAAGTTTTCCTCTAGTAACAACAGGGTCCAGAGATCATTATCAAATGTTTGTCTTCCACCCATGTTAGTCACCATCTAGAATAGTTGGTAGCATTTTAGCCAGTTTGTGTGCTGCAACAGCCCTAAAGACTCTGGTGCACGTCTGGATATGTGTAGGATCTCCTGGGGTGGGGATGTGGGGGAGCTGGTGCCAGTCCCCTTCTTCATGGTTGTAAATTTTCCCAATCATCCTTTGTTGCTTGTTGTTGCTTTAATTTTGCTGCTAAGGCATTCATTGCTATTGGGGGTTGCACAAAATAAATTGTACAAGGGCGCATCTCTTAATTGTTTTTGAAATTCTTCGATATCCCTGTTTAGTCTTCTCATTGTATGTACTATCCAATTGTTCAGGGTTTGACTAAGATATATGTTGGGAATTGCCACTGTTTGGGTATGTAGGGCCCCCAACCCCTCTCCAAATTCAATTTAATTAAGGCATTATCCAGTATAAGTACTGAATAAGTTTTTAAACTGTGCACAAAATATTTATTTTCCTTACTAATGCTAAACCTATCAGATCTTAACCATTGCTTATGTCTTCAGGAACAGAATGGGAATCTCCTGTCATTCCCAGATGCATGACCCTCCATTTTTATCTTGTGCCAGCCTACCTGTTTCATTCAATTTCTTAGCAACTTACCTTGAGGAGAGATTTGTTATATTCATGGACCTCCTAAGCCACACAAGGTAGACAGTATCAAATTTCAGTCCCCCATAATCAGAACCATACCTTTAGAAAAAGCCAGTAACTCAGCTAAGACTTTCTTAATTTCATTTGTTTTTATACCTGGGGGGGGGGGGGGGGTTGATACAAGAATATCAAGGTTACTTAAAATCAATCTAACTTTGCCTTAACTGTGGCATATCTGCCCCTCTGGTCAGCTTTTTGGGACTGGAAATAAAACTGTAGGGAGCATGCAACAAGTAATACTACCCCTCTCCTTCTGCCTCCTAGGCAGTATTACAATTTTGTGAAATGACAACCCTCTCTACATAAAGACCTCTTACCTTCCTCATCCAGATGTGTATCTTGAAGGGCTATAATGTCAGCCTGTTTTCTCTTGACCTCTACAAAGATAAAGCTCTCTTTATATGGCTACATAGGCCATTAACATTCCATGAAATCACTGACCAGGTCCCCAGCCCTCTTGATTCAGATGTTGTCTGATGGAGTATTGGTATCAATGGCCAACATTAGCCTAACCAAATTAGCACAATCACCTTCCTCCAATTTTTCAGATACCCCTATCAATCTAAGTTTTTTCTCCTTGCCCAGGCTTCCATTTCAATCACCCTGGCTTCAGATATTAATTTCTTGCTTCTGTGATGTCTAGTTGGCACATCACCTAGCAGTTGGGTTACATCTGAGTGGGTGTTTAGAGCTTGCATTATAGATTGCAGGTTCTCCTTTGTTTTAGTGAGATACATTTGCAATGCTGCTTTTTCCTTCTTAAGCTCCTTGAGAATAAGTACTAAAGAGAATGCCTGTTGATCAGTTCTTCCAACTGCTGTCCTTGTTCAGATGTCCCATGGGCAGAAGCAGAGCTAGTTCAACTAGCTCCCAGGTCAGCACAATGACTCACCTCCTCAAGGGAAGGGCAAACAAAAGAAAAAGAAAGCACTTCATTGTAAGAAGCCAATCAGTACATTGTAAGCAATTTGCTTATTATTACAGTTAGATCTACTCCCGCTACTTCTTCTACTGGCATACCAACCAAGTGGCCAGATGTACAACACATCCCCCTCCCTACTGCTCTAGCCATTTAGGTCCCATTTCCATGCACTGCCTACAACCCTCCTTCAAAACAATGTCTGCTTTTAAACTATAGCAAACTGTTTGTTACAAATATTACAAACAGTTGCTACAGTTTATGCCCTGCCTACACAAAGTACTACAGCACTTGAACTTTACTTAAAAAAAACTCCTTTTTATATTGTAGCAAACTGCTTGCTACAGTTTATGTCATGCCTGAACAGAGCACTACAGTACTCAGGTTTTAGTTAAAACAAAAAATAATTGGCAAACTGCTTACAACAATGTAGTAGGCAGTTGTTGTAGTTTAGATCAAACATAGAAAGCTACAGTGCTTAGGTTTGCCAACAAATCCAATACCATTTTTTTAAAAAGCAGTATTGCATTAACAAAATATTGGAATTGGTCGATTGTGTCCCTCAACTTTTTGTGCTCAGGGCAATTGCCTCTCCTGCCCTGCCCTAGCTATGCTACTGCCTGCAGGATAGCTTTACGTTGAGCATCAAGCCTCTGAGCTGACATCAGCAAAGAGCAGTTTTGTGAGTGCTTATTCCCCTTCTTCCACATAAATTGAATAAAGTACAATATCACTGCTTAAATGCCAGTCTGGGACTTGTAGATATGAGGGTTGTTTTGTGGATATATTACTTTTAAATCCCTTCTAAGACAGGGGCAGCTGCAGAAAATTATTTGCAGCTCCACAGCATACTGAAGTCCCTCTTGGCAACTTTTGGTCTTGGGAAATATAAGATACTTTTATAGCTTGAGTATTTTATCTCATCTGTTAGACCTTACATTGTTTTTATAGTAGGATCTCTGCAGGCAAATTCCTTAGATAAATGCCATCATGAGAGTTCAAGACCTCTTCTGCCCTCCCCTTATTCATACTGCATATGTTGTCACTGTGGCCAGTCATATCAGGCATAAAGACTTTAGATATTACTGCTACACTAATAATATCCAGGTATACCTCTTTTTCAAATGACCAAATGGATTCCTCTTCCTCCATCCTAATTTTGATGAGAATTAGTTGCTCGAAGATCACTTCTGCTAAAACTGATGTTAAACCGGTTCATACTTCTTTACAGCTCTCAGAAATTCCTTTCTTCACCTCTGTTATACTTTTTGGAAATAATGGTTTACATTTATTTTGAAGATTGGGAATAGCTCCTGACAGTGCATAGATTCATAAAGTCCATAAAGTCTAAGTGTCCAAATGCATCATATCAGCTTACTTCGTCTTCAGGAGTAACACTCAGATTCTGTCACTTGGTAAAAGTGATGCATGCAGTAGTATTATTACACTTAGGATGCATGAGTGCTCTATACAAGATGCTCTCAGACACAGTGTATCTGCACGGGGTCCAGAATTATGTAGCATCAGTTTAAAATGGGTCATCCTGATTAAGATACAATAGTTTTACTGAGGTATATTTTATTGAAATGAGATTTGTAAGCAGATTTAATCAAATCTCATTTTTTGTGGAAAAAAGACTAGCATGCAGTTTTAGTGACTTCATAAAAATGTAAGGACAATAAAGTTTCCCTTTACACCCTGAATGCATATTCTTAGAGGTAATATATTTAGAGTTAGATATATGGAAGGGTGCAAGTAGCTTTCGGTCTCTGAAAAAAATATTACTGTTACAATCAACTTTGCCTTTTTTAGAATTGTTTTACAGTTTGCCTTTTTTGCATCACCTATTACTATGAATCCTTCCAGCTTTTGTGGCACCAGTCCTATGCTGTGAGATCATAGGTGGTTATATAATGCAGTCAGATGTATGTTGGTTTGCACTGAACAATCTCTGCACAGTCTGGGACTCCTTTGTTCAGGAGAGTGGAGCTGCTCTAGTTCCTGATTACCCAATCCGGTCATCTGATGAGAGGTTGCAAGTTAATCCTAGCAGAAAAAAAAGTTATTCCCATTATCAGACCTGAAACAGTTGGCAGATGTTAGATGCTGTTTTACCTATCTAGCTCAATTTCTTTGGCATCAGCTTTCCATGGATTAGGAAACATGAGAGCAGGGCCCTTTACTTCCACCTGTTTAGGAGGGTTTATTTAAAGACATGAAAAGATCATTAATCAGTCTTCCTGGGATAAAATGTGTTTGTGACAGTCTCTGTGTTGCTTTAGTTTGTTTTGTTATTATCATTTATATTGTATGTTTTTGCTGGTTTGTTGTATGCATTTGCTTATTTTACTGGTGAAAAGTTTTAGATTTTAGACTTTAAACCTCAATTAAGAACCAGTCTGCCTTAATCATTTGAAACTCACTTTCCTTTAGGCATGCATTGGCAATCAGAAAGGTGCCATTATTTCCAAATGTTTAACTACTATTTTCCAATTATTGTGTCTTTTAGTCTTCCATTTTCTTTTTCAGTAGTCCATTTTTTAAAATATGTTCAGTATCACCTCAAATAAGACTGCTAACCTTGCCAATTACCTTACACTTTGGTGTCCTCCCATTTCTTCTCACACATAAACAAAAGATGTAAAGAAACCTGTGCTATCTGAGTTTTGCATGCTTCACACATAAATGTTTCTTAACTTCCATTTGGCCTGTTGTAGCTTTCCCTATTAACTGATCAGCCTCTGCAGGACAAAGTCATTGAGAGAGACATTATAGTGCGAGATGAGAATGAGAAGCAGGTAAAGAGGAAGAGAGATGGAGTCAGAGTTGAGTATTTAGGGAGATGATGGAAAGGATGTGGGGTAGTTGGTGGAACTGAGGTTACTGCTTTCAAGCGAAGGTGGATAGGGAAGGGTTAGGCAGTATAACTAACGGAGTGATGAAGATGAAGACAATGGTTAAGCAGAATAAAACAGACCTGTGTGTATTCCCAATGAGTGGTTAGGATTGTTTCCTTATTCCCAAAAGATGCAAATTGATGAGTGTGTCCATGTTGTATACCTACACTTTACCCATGTCCTTGTGGCGTCACTATGGATCATTTCACTTACCCCATCCGTAAATAAAATGCATGGGTATATATTTAAGGATAGACCACAGACTACAGAGACAGGGCTTTAAAGCAATTTGTATAGGACAGATTCTTGAAGACAATATGTTTTGGATCAGTTTTGGCTTATCCAATATGGCTCTGTAATATCCTGAAATATATCTGCATGACAATAATTTGCTAGATGCCTCTCAAAAAGGTGTTAGAGCTGTCTGTATTTGTTATAATGAGCAATGCACAGGGTTTAGCTGAGCTTACCAGAGTACCAAAGAAACAGACATGGCATTGTATAAAGCATTGCTAAAAATTAAATCAAATCAACAACATTCTGTAATCTAGGTTCAGAGCAATGAATAACTGAAGTTAAAGGAAACAAGATATAATTGCTTGATAACCATTTCCCCCAAACATTTGGAGTATTGCTGAAAACCTGTATATGTTGCATGATTATATGACTTTCATCTTTCCCTCTCAAATATCCCTATGCACCAATTGGTAAAGAGACAAAAACAAATTAATAAAGGAAACCATTCCACCATCCTATTGCTCAGTCTTTACATGACTAAATAAATAAAGAAATTACAGGGCCATCTATAACATTATAGCAAATACCTGCAGCTAATAAATGGCCAGTTACTTTGGTCGACAACAGATTCATTCAAAAAATAAAAGTAAGAAAAAAAAAAAACACTTCATCAGTGATGCATGAATATTAAGAACTAAAATTCTAAACTATTTGTTAACTCACATGTAATATTGTCATGAACACAACATGAAATACAGAAAATCTTTGTAACTATTTATTACGAAGTGTTTATATATCACAGAATGCTGTAAATGTGCATATTTAATGACAATCACATTCCTTTTGCTTGTAATTGTTCTGTAGGACACACTGCATACTGTCACACACCAACAGTCCTACATAAGGTAATGCAATTTACTTAAATACATCCTGTTCTTTGCTATTCTTCATTTTTACTTGCCTCAGATGAAAATGAGATATGAAATGCATTTTAAAATTCAGTTCATACATAACAATGCTAATTAGTGATTCAAGAAAGTCATTTAACCACATACTTTGAGAGTCCTAGGTTTGTGTGTGTGTGTGTGTGTGTGTGTGTGTGTGTGTGTGTGTGTGTGTGTGTGTGTGTAAGGGTGTTTGTATGTTTATGTTTGCATGTGTGTGTGTTTGTGTGTGTGTGTGTGTGTGTGTGTGTGTGTGTGTGTGTGTGTGTGTGTGTGTGTGTGTGTGTGTGAAATATAATTGTATAGTGCACTGTTGTCCACAACATTTGAATTTTTCATGGCAGAAATGGCTTGAGGGTATCTCTGCTGTCACAACCATCTACAGTGATATGTTTATTAGTGACATTAGCATAATGAATCACTCAACAGACAAGTCTAGATAGAGATCAGCATTTCTATAAAAAAGATGCATGCATTCATTCACATAAATAGAATTATCTTCATAGGAGTGGTACTTTTTATACAGGATTTCTTTATTAATCTATTTTATAATAGGCAGACATCAAGACATCTTTGGGCATAACAGTTTTTGACAACGTTGTTTGCTAATCATTATTTATATGATAGCTTATATAATTCATTGTTCTATAACATTTTATATATTCAAACTAAATAGGGTTAGGCCCAAAATAATCAAATTAAATGTTTGATAGTGTTGATTTGTTAGTGTGCAGTACACAATAGCTTTTTTCACTGAAAAATAAAAAAAATTGACTTTATCATTCATTATATTCTACTGGTTCCTAGCGTGTCTTGCATATTGGCCTTAAGGGAATACTCTTGATTGAACTATAAATTAAAACAGACAAACAGCAGCTGAATCCATTATACATCACTAATTACTTCTATACATATGATAAGAACTAGTAGCTATTGTCATTTTCCACACAATACAGCCAAAACCCAGAACACATAAAATGTATTAATTAGGTTCCCTTTCAAAATGTATTGTGAATTGCATTAGATGACCTGTATTATATGCTGCAAACAGCACACCCTTTGAGCTTTTAGCTATGTACCTTTATCAATTTGTCTTATGCTGAATGCTGTGAGATTGCTTATTTCACACTGAAATAGAAATGTGTCCCCTCATTTGGTCACATGTGCAAGGAATTATGGCCTTACCACATGGTTGGTTTTATTGCAGTGTTTTTGCTGTGCTGTCAGCTACAGATACTTGCATTATGTTACTTTGCATTCTTGATTTTAGACCTCATCCCATTACATGGCAAATCAAGGAATACTGGAGTTCCCAGTGCATAAGAAATGGCTTATCTGTGTTAACATATTTCAAACTAAAGCAGGTTTTTGTTAGTAAAAAGATAGATAGGTAGAAGGATTCACAGACAGACAGATAGATATAAACTTATGTTAGTCTCATGGTGGAAAATTGTATCATATTATTTATATATTTGTAGGCATTATTTAAGTACTGCCTCCCTGTGTGGTATCTTTTTTTCCCTTTAATTATCTAAATTTAAATATATATATATATATATATATATATATATATATATATATATATATATATATATATATATATATATATATATATATATGAATATATAAATTCTTAAACATTTCTTTGAGTTATTGACCTTTCTAAAGGCAAGCAATGGTTTATCTCTTAAAAATATTCCCTGGCTAAGAAACATTTGAATGTATCCCCTAGGCTTCCACTACAGCAAAAAGTCATGGGTATTCAGAAGCCATGTAGCTTAAACACTGTATGGCCTTAAGAAGTTATTTGCATATATCCCATGAGCCTTCACTACAGGAAGTTTATGGTATTACAAAGTGAAAACTCTAACTTGGATTTTTCTTTGCAGTGTTTACTTTCTTAAAAGCAAGTGATTCTTAACTGCCTTTTAAGATTATGGGATAAACGTTACCTGGACTTCTGTCATGGGTGACATATACATTTTTTCACTGTTTCCAGTAGTTTATTTTTCTCATCAAATTTAACATTTTAAAGTCTTATATATGAATAATGTTTCTTAAAACCCTATAAAGATGGCCTTGAAAATCAAACATTTAACACACTACAGATGGAATCTACTACATGTTATTTTTGTTGGCCTCAATTAGCTTCAAAAAATAAAGCTATGAATATTATTGTCATCCCACTATACAGAACAACATCCAGGAAGTCAACTTTTCACATGAACTTTATAGACAATAAAGTTAAAGAGAATGCTATAATTTTTCTGGAGTTATCAGTAAATCTATGTCACAAATATTCCTATAAATATTAAAAAATACATAACCAGTAAAGGGTTAAAACTTAATAACAGAAAGAAAAACACCTCTTAGTAGTAGGGATCTCATACACATCATAGTCTGTGATGCATTTTTTAATCATTTCATCCTGTAGACCACACATTATTCCTACTTAAATGAGAAATGAGAAATTCAAAGTGCAGTTCCATGTAGTTATTAAGGCTTCACTAAAACTGGCTATGGCTTTACTAATAATTCATTATTATTCATAAAGTTTAAGAGCCTGCAGCAATAAAATCTCTAAGTAATTCAAGCTGCCCTTTTGCGCTCGGTGTATTTCAAACTTTAGCACTAGAAAGATCGGGTCTTAATTTGGGTTCATCCTCTTCCAGCCCAATTGGCCTTGATGATGTAGATGGTTGCTGCACAAAATATATATTCCCACTCTTTCTACATCACTTCAGTGAGTACTGAGTACTGGGCTGTGTATACCTTATGTGTATTCATTTTTTATATGAACTTATTAGTTTATTGCCGCATTATTTCTAGTCTTAAATTAAGTCTCTTGCATAGTACAATGCAATTTTTCTAAATGGATTGATATGGATGCAAGTAAGGGCAAAATTAGCAGCATTACTCTGATGTGATTTGTTTTTAATGTGTACTAAGTTTATTTTTCCCTGCTTCTTGCCAGTTCCCACTTCTGCTTACATTTTCTTCTGTCATCAATCAGCACTCAAGATCTACGTCTAAACTGAAATTACTGACTAGAGTAGCGACCGCTAAGGAATATGTTATACACAGCATTTATGAGTATATTGTATCTGGGCTTGATTTTATTATATTCTAATCAACCATGTTACTTGCTGTATATTGTTTGCTTGTATTTTATTTTCACTTCTTCTTCTTTCAGCTGCTCCCATTAGGGGTCGCACAGCGGATCATCTGTTTCCATTTCTTCCTGTCCTCTGCATCTTGCTCTGTCACACCAACCACCTGCATGTCCTCTCCCACCACATCCATAAACCTTATCTTAGGCCTTCCTCTTTTCCTGTTACCTGGCAGCTTCATCCTTAGCATCTTTTTCCCATTACACTCAGCATCCCTCCTCAGCACGTCCAAACCAATGCAATCTCATCTCTCTATCTTTGTCTCCAAACCATACAACCTGAGCTGACCCTCTAATACACTCAGTCCTAATTCTGTCCATCCTCAGAACACCCAGTGCAAATCTTAGCATCTTTAACTTTGCCACCTCCAGCTCTGACTTCTGTCTTTTCGTCAGTGCCACCATGTCCAATCCATATAACATAGCTGGTCTCAGTACCATCTTACAGACCATTCAGTAGTGGCTGGTGACTTTAAATCAAAGGGGGGCTGCAGGAGGCAGGTGAGTGGATGGGGTCAATGGGAAGGGGTATGGCCAACTAGAAAGGGGAGGAGCTATGCTCAAAACCACAAAAACTGTAACTTTAATTAAATACGATACCCTGGGTGCCAAACCGTCATTATGAGAGAGACAAAATAAAGTGTAGAAGAAAAAAAATATTTAAATGCATTGGCTGCATGACAGCTTACTTAATATCTAGATGGAAACAAAAAGGTTGTGAAGCATGAACAAATAAATTACTTTTTAAATACATTACTGGAATGCCAGTCAAAATCAAGTATAAGAAAAACAAGCAGCCCTCAACTCAAACCACTTCTCCTTGCACTGCAGTTCCAATTATAATTTATATTCAGCTTTATTAAAGTACCAAGTAACATGATGAAAGTAGCAGCCTCTGTGATACCTCCACTTGTAAAAATGTTTCTTATCCAAAAAGCACAGAAAAGCACAGAAGCACAGGAAAAAAAGGCAGTGTACCTTAACTCTCATATTTGCACAACTCATCTGCACAGCAAATGTAGGACAATGTTTGTTCATGTGCTAACAGATGGTTAGGTTTGATAAAGCACCTTTACAGAGTAAAGGCAGCGAGTTTATTAATAAAAAAATAAATTCCTACCCTGCATGCCATTTATAATGATGGATGACTCTCACGTACACAGCTGTATACACAACTTATTTATTTTTTACCCTTTATGCATTTCCTTAACAGAATCCATCATTTAACCTGCCCAAGCTGTCCTACAGCACAACTGCATTTCTGGGATAACCTCCTTAACTGTTAGCTTAATAAAAGATACCATGGTACATTACATCACACTATGTTTTGTCAAGTTTAAATTCTCTAAAGCTTCAAACTGGTGAAACACATCAAATGAAGTTTCAGCTGGATGAAACCCACAAAAGAATAGCATTTCTTTGACAGGACAAGTCCCTATTGTAGTCCCATACATCCTTATTTAAATATACTGTAATCACACAACTATGGACTGAAAGAGAAAAGCCCACACAAACGATTACTGTCAGCATGCAAATAGAAATCACACTGTCAGTACCTTCCTATGGGGAATAAGAAGCTGTGGGATCAGCATTGGAAACTGTACACACAAAGTTTAAATCTCATCTACTGTACAGTCAATTAAATGTAATGCTGTGAGTGAAAGGTACATTCAGAGTGCTACCTGTCCATCTCTGGCAATAGTATGTCAGAATGTGTCTGTATCTGAGCACATCACGTGGGGTGTAATTGTGTAATTCACTTGAAGGGCAGCATCTTTTACTGCTGTCTTTGTTAGCCAGAATAGAAAAAAAGTTTATACTCCATCTTGGGCTATATTTGTACAGCACATTACTATCCTAACAGCAGCAGAGGTCTTACAACAAATACCTTGTTAATTTGTGCACCTGGCCCATATTACTCTCAGCTGTTACTCTAATATTATTGTCCCAAACAGCAGGCTTCTGAAGTAGTTCAATGTGTACACAAGCGTGTGTGTGTGATTGTGTGTGTGCATGTCTTTATACTATATATAAATTTGTGTTAGTATATTTAATTATTTACTTGCTTTTATTTACTGGGGAAAGTCCAACTGGGTTATAGTGCTCATTTTCAGTGGTGAATCAGGGGAGAAAACCTCCACTAAATAGTAGCTGTAAAATATAACACAGTTTAAACAAACTCAAAAGAAAGGACAGTGTACAAAAATAATGACATTCATTCAAAGGGATTAAACAGGAACTGTCCCACAAAGATATAAAGTACAGTTAAATTTTAACAAGTAAAAGCAATAATAGAAACCCAAGCGAGTAAAGTGTCAGTTACCAAATTCAAAGTAACAGTCCAGACACTCATATGCGGTAACTGAAACACAAGCAGGCCTCAAAGTTCCATATACGAAGCTGATAAAAATTCTGTTATGCAAAATATCACACTGGTCACAATAGAATCAAGATGAACGTTCTTTATTTGGTACAGTTAGCGCTTTCACCTCCTCGGCTTCATCAGACTGTCTGATGAAGCCGAGGAGGTGAAAGCGCTAACTGTACCAAATAAAGAACGTTCATCTTGATTCTATTGTGACCAGTGTGATATTTTGCATAACAGAATTTTTATCAGCTTCGTATATGGAACTTTGAGGCCTGCTTGTGTTTCAGTTACCGCATATGAGTGTCTGGACTGTGAAATTTTAACAAGTGACAATGATCAATGCTAAAAGTGTTTTTACAGGCCAAACTCCCCAGTGTGAGGATCTGCACCCATCCACATTTCTGCTGCTTAAATGCATACAGTCTTAAAGGCAGAAATGTGATGCTCTACAGAACTGAATTCTAAAGTAGGTGCCCAGTTGGGAATTCAAGACTTGATACTTAATGCATGTTCTTAAACTATGAAATAAGAGTGAGCTGTAAAAGTTGCTATTACACAATAAAAGTGTATCTTTTAATCATGGGTAATCCCCCTGCACCTCACAAATGTGGTGAACTGCACCCACCCACCCACATCCCTGCTACTTATATATACTAATTTCAAGATCACTGTACCTTATCCAAAGTGCAGTTTTTGAGATATAGCAATTTGGAACTTTGAGATATTTTCCCTTCTTCTTCTTCTTCTTTTGGCTTTTCCCAGTTAGGGGTCACCACAGTGGATCATCTGTCCGCTTATGATTGGCAGTGGAGTTTTTTATGGTGTCGAGTTGCCAGCCTGGCGCCCAACCTTCCACATAAGGCACACACACGCACATACGCACATACGCACACACTCACACCTAGGGCCAATTTAGAGTGTCCAATCCACCTACTGCATGTCTTTGGGATGTGGGAGGAAACCAGAGCACCCGGAGGAAACCCACACGACCACAGGGAGGACATGCAGACTCCACACAGAAGGCACCCCAGCCAAGAATCGAACCGGAGAACCTCTTGCTGTGAGGTGGCAATGCTAACCACTGCACCACCGTGGCCGCCCTTTTGAGATATTTTCCCTTAATTGGGCTAAAATGTTAACACTTCCTAGGAGCAAACTTTCATTTCCTGCACTTGCAATAGGAACCCCTCTAAAGTTTGACCACAGCACTGTAACTGTTGTGATTTCCTGTATAGATCAAGATGGTGTTTTATAGGAGAATTCTTCTTTCTCCGAACTACAGCAGTTGTGGAGTTAGTACATTTGAGTGATAGGGTGTGTGAGCTTCTTCCCCTACATACCAATATGACGTAATTAACCAAGTGATCAAAGTTTTGTCATTGCTCTTTTCAGTGTTGCTCATTACTGCAGGGTAGATTGTGCGTATATGTGCAAACTTGCAACAAAAGTTTATTTAATTGCATGTAAGCGTGAAAACAATCTTTGTGATTCTATGTCTTTTAAGTCCATGCTTCACAGTGGAGTTAAGGAAGTCTCTCCTTTTCCTAACTGTAGGCTATTTCCTAGTTCTAGGTGTGAGGGCAAAGCCTCCACATGGGGGTGGTGGAGTAAATGCATTATGAATTTTCATGATATTTCAATTAAATATGCAGTCAGTGTATTTTTACCATGAACTATAATGTGATTATATGAGGATTTGACAAATCTTTACATAATCGTATATGCCACAGACAAGAGTCAAAGCAAATTTTTCATTGAAACTGAAGGTTGACTTTATTATAAAATAATCTGAACAAGTTAACACTTTTGTCTGGAAATGCTTGACACTAGGTAACCACTGAAATCAATGTTGAGGTTAAACCTACTACTATGTAACTTCATGTGAGCTGTCATAAAGTCTCCCGGCAGGAATGTTTGATAACTACAAGACCTGTTTTGACTTCAACTGAAGTTTAACATCCCATCAAATAGTTGGACTTGCCTAATATTTCCACATGATACTAAAAACCTAAAAATATAATGTTTGAACTTGGCTGACCCTGGGGTGTCATAATGATTCTACATGATTCTAAATAACTTGTTTATAAAACACACACACACACACACACACACACACACACACACACACACACACACACACACACACACACACATACACACACACACACACACACACACACACACACACACACACCCTACCTCCCTCCAGCAGATCTGATCCTCCATTGCAGCTATTAAGTTCTCCATAGTGGCCTGAATCTGTCTCTGCAAGCAGCCCGATCCTCCATGACAGCTACATCCTCCGTAGCAGCCAACACAGGCTGTCCTGGGTTTCCACGAGAGATGTGAGTAGGCTGGAGCCTCCAGCCTGTGGACGATGCAGTCCAGTTGACGAGATGACCTTAAGACCTTTCCTTTCACTCTTACTGGTACCCATCTGTCACAAATCACTCCTTATACTCAACTTTATCCCTCTGTAGTTAGTACAGCTCCACACTTATTCTTAAAAATTGGTACTAATACACTTCTTCTCCATACCTCAGGCATACTCGCACTTTCCAAGAATTTGTTAAACAATCTGGTTAAAAACTCTACTGCCATCTCTCATAAACACCTCCATGCTTCCACAGGTATGTCATCTGGACCAACAGCTTTTCCATTCTTCCTCTTCTTCATAGCTGTCTTTACTTCCCTCTTGCTAATCTGTTGCACTTTTTGATACACTATCCCCACATCATCCAACCTTCTCTCTCTCTCTCATTTTCTTCATTCATCAACACCTCAAAGTACTTTTTCCATCTGCTCAGCACATTCTCTTCACTTGAGAGTACATTTCCCTTGTTATCCTTTATCACCCTAATCTGATGCACAGCTTTCCCAGCTAGGCCCCTCAGCCTAGCCAATCTGTACAACTCCTTTTTTCTACCTTAGTGCCCAGCCATTCATACAACTCACCATACACCTTATCCTTACCCTTTGCCACCTCTCTCTTCACCATCCACCTCATCTCCTTGTACTCTCCCCTACTTTCTTCATCTCTCTGATAATCCCGCTTCTTCTTTGCCAACCTCTTCCTCTGTATACTCTCCTCTGCTTCCTCGTTCCACCACCGGGTCTCTTTGTCCTCCTTCCTCTGTCCAGATGTGACACCAAGCACCTTTCTAGCTGTCTCCCTTACCACCTCTGCTGTAGTTGCCTAGCTATCTAGTAACTCTTTACTGTCACCCAGTGCCTTTCTTAACTCTTCCCCGAACTACACCTTACAGTCATCCTTTTTCAAACTCCACTATTTGATCCTTGGCACTGCCCGCACTCTCCTCCTCTTCTTCTTGATTGTCAATGTCATCATATAAGCCACCATATTATGCTGCCTAACTACACTTTCACTGTCATCACTATACAGTCTCAAATCTCCTTCAGACTGTCCTTCCTACATAGGATATAATCCACCTGTGTGCATATTCCTCCACTTTTGTATGTCACTCTATGCTTCTCCCTCTTCTTAAAAATACATATTCACCACAGCCACGTCCATCCTTTACACAAAATCCACTACCATCTGACCTTCTGCATTCATCTCTTTGACACCATACCTACCCATCACCTCCTCATCTCCTCCGTTCCCTTAAGCACAAACATGCCCATTGAAATCCGCTCCAATCACCACTCACTCACCATTGGGTACACTCTTCACCACTTCATCCAACTCACTCCAAAATGTTTCTTTCTCATCCATCACACACCCAACTTGTGGAGCATATGCAGTAACAACATTCATCATCACACCTTCAGTTTCCAGCTTGATAGACATCACTCTGTCTGACACTCTTTTCACCTCCAAAACACTCTTGATATACTGTTCCTTCAGGATAAACCCTACCACATTTCTCCTCCCATCCACATCATGGTAGAACAATTTGAACCTACCTCTGATACAGCTGGCCTTACTCCTGATGTTCTTCATGTTTCACTGTTGCAGTCATTACATTTGGGTAATCTGTTGGCAGGTTGCCCTCAGTCGGCCTGATTAACAAAGTCTTGGGTCCTGCATTGGTTGCTGTCCCTTCTTCCATGACGTCAGGTCGTCAGGGGTATAAAACATGCAGCCGACGCCATTACATCAGTCTTTCTTGATGCATGGTGCCCGAAGCAGAAGCAGTTCGCAAGTGCCCAGTCAGCCGACTCCTGAAATTTTCATTTTCGAGCTTCCAAACCAAAGTCTTCAACTAAAAAGCTAAGTACCCCACTGGGGAAACTTTTTCTTGCTCCTTACCAATGTCAGTAAAAGTTAATAATTGCATTACTTGTGGGAAGCAAATACCTCATAAGGATTTCCATTTGTACTGTATTCCTTGCCTAGGCCCTGACCACAATGTACCTTGCTGTCAGTTTTGTGCTAAATTTAATCAACGCACTGTTAAACGTTGGTATATTTTTGCTTCTAAATATTTTGGCTCATGCTTTAGTTATCCAGACATGCCATCAGTTAGCAATCCGACTACAGGAATACCTAAAAAACGCAAAGAAAAAGACAGAGACAGGCAGTCGAGATCCAAAACTGACAACAATGCTTCTCCTAAGCCAGTTGCCAGCTCACCGGTACTCAGTGAGGTGCTTTCACAGCTCCTGATACCTGCTACTTCTCATTCGCAGGCCTCTACTGGGACCCATTTGGAGTCTGGTATGTGCAAGATGCTTCAATTATGGAACCCGTGGATGTCTCTACTTCAGATGGGTCCAGAGCCGCTGTGCAGGCACCGGCTTCTGAGGGTGTCTTCAGGCCTACAGATTTGTATATTAGACCAATGCCATCTTCAAAACTAAGGCCAAAATCTAAATCTATGTCTAAAAAAATGATGCCTGGGCCACATGTGCAGGCCCCTATGCCTAAAAACAAATGATCAAAATGGCTGAAGATTTAATTACTCTGATCAGGGGTAGCCAACCCCCCCCCCCCCTTCTAAGAGGCCTAGGCAAGACATTGATTATGAATCTTCTGAACAGGATTCTATTTCTTCTGACTCTTTTAATGAATATGATTTGTCTATACCTACTTATGAGGACTCTGATGCAGAAGATTCCATTCCTTCTGCTTCTCCCCCTGAGGATTTTTCTTTTGGGGAAACTTTACACACCTTAAGGGAACATTTACACTGGGAAAGTCAGGATTTCTCTCAATCTAAAAAGAGACTTAGGGATTTTCTTCTTCTTCCTCAGAATAGGCCTTTGGCTATACCTCCTGTTCTAGACATTGTTGATGATGTTTTTTCAGAATCTAGTATGGCTCCTTGTAAGCCAGACAAATATTACAGGGTTCCTGTCTCCCACAAATTCCTTTTCAAAAATCCTATTGCAGATACTGAAACCATTCTTCAGGGTCCCAAGGGCATTCAGGCCTCTACTGCTAAAAATCCTACCCCTTCTGATAGAGATTCCAGGGCGCTGGATAGATGGGGTAAGAAGGTTTACACTTCTGCAACCTTGGCAATCAGGGCTTTAAACTGTTAATTTCATATGCTTAAATATCAACAGCATTTCATGGGACTGCTTAAACAGAAAATGATGTTAATTTCTGACTGTGTGGAAAATAAAGATTTACAGGATTTATTGCATTCAGCTGAACAAGTTGGAAAACATACTTTGCAATGTGGTTTTGATTCTTTGGAGGCCTCTTGCAGGGCTGCTGTAACTGGGTCTGTGCTAAGAAGGCATGCTTGGCTCAAAGAGCAAACTCTACCTGATCATGTTAAAGCAAAAATTGTTAGATGCTCCTTTACAACAGGACTGTCTCTCTGGTAATAAAGCTGAAGAAGTTTTAAAAAAGATGGAAGATAAAGCTAAATCTATGCAAACTGAAAGATTTCTTACAAGTGCAACCTCCAAGATTTAGTAGGAACTGGCCTACTAAGAAGTGGTCCTTTCCAGTCCCTTCGAGAGCCACTCAAGTCAAACTCAGACATTCCAAAGGCTCCAGGTTTCAGTCACAAGGGACTTTCAGAACAAAACAATGGGGTGCCTCCTCCTCCAAATCTGGAAACAACAAGGAACCTCCCTATGGTAAGTAGTCTCAATGACTTCCCCTTACACTTACCAAGCACTTATCTTTTAGCTGCCCCTTTGGGGGGAAAACTGGCACTTCATGCAAGAAACTGGCAACTTATAACCCAGGACAAATGGGTTTTAAATATAGTATCCCAGGGATACAGCTTTCATTTCCACACATTGCCAATCCCAAACAGATGGCCAGACCTGCCCCCAAATCAGTGGGCAGAGGCCCAGAAACAAGTACTGTCTATCATGAACATGGGGGCTATTCAACCAGTACCAGAAGAGGAAAAGGGACAAGGTTTCTATTCAAGACTTTTCCTGGTACCTAGAAAAGACAAATCATGGCATCCAATTCTGGACTTATCTACTCTAAACACATTTCTGGACATTCCAAAATTCAAGATGCTGACTTTTCAACAGTTACTTCCTATGCTAGGCTAAGATGCCTGGTTGGTAACTCTAGACTTAAAAGAGGCTTACCTGCATATCCCAATCAGGGAATCTTGCAAAAGATACCTCCGCTTCAAAGCAGGCTACTTGCATTACCAGTTCTATGAACTGCCTTTTGGCTTATCTACTGCACCCAGGGTCTTCACAAAGTGCCTGGCTCCGGTAATTGCATTTTGCAGGCAAAGAAATATTCAAATATATCCATACCTGGACGATTGTCTAATTCAGGCAGAAAACAGGGACATTCTTCAAAAACATCTGGTGTTTGTAAAAAGGGTTCTAACTTGTCTAGGGTACACCATAAATGAAAAGAAATCACAACCGATACCCTCTCAAAAAATTACATTCCTGGGTGCAAGCTTGAATACAACTGCCCAAATGGCTTACCTTATGCCAGAAAAACAAATTCATTTCTTAACTTACTTCAAACAGGTGGCCACAAAAACCCTGCTATCTGCAAGACAAATTCTGCAAGCCTTGGGGTTCATGGCCTCCTACATTCTTCTAATTCCATATGCAAGACTACATATGAGGAAACTTCAGTGGTACTTAAAAAGTTTATGGAGTCAACATTGTCACAGCCTGGAAACAATGATTCCTATCATACCTTGCCTACAACTATTGTTCCTATGGTGAGCAGAGGCCTGCCACCAAAACAAGGGACTGCCATTTACTCCACCCCCTGCCACACAAACCCTAACTACAGATGCATCAGACTATGCTTGGGGGGCTCATCTGGCAGGGAAGTGCATTCAGGGCAAATGGAGCTCAAATCAAATGCATCTTCATATCAATCAAAAAGAGATGCTAGCTGTATGGAATGCACTGACAGCCTTCAAGGACTACCTTCATCCAGGACAATTAATGATAAAGGCAGACAACACCACAGTTATGTGGTACATAAACAAGCAGGGGGATACACACTCCTACCCCCTTTGCAGACTAGCCATGGCATTGTGGAACACGGCCTTGACCTATCAAATACAACTACAAGCTCAATTCCTGCCAGGAAAGCTGAATATTCTGGCAGACGAACTAAGCAGAAATCTCATGGACCCACACAAATGGAAACTGGAACCATGGATTTTCAACATGTTGACATGCAAATGGGGGAGTCCAGACATAGATCTTTTTGCCTCACACCAGAACTATCAGTTGGACAAATTCTGCACAAGAACTCATCACAAAAAAGCCTGGAAAGTGGATGCTCTATCATTCAGCTGGAAAAAGCTATCAGTCTATGCTTTTCCCCCTCTGCCTCTGCTCTCCAAAGTTCTACTAAAAGTCAAACAGGACAAGCCAAAAATGATTTTGATTGCTCCAGACTGGCCTCACCAACACTGGTACCCACTCCTGCGCAATGTGTCTCACCTTCCACCGTGGCACCTGCCTCAGACACCTTACTTACTGTTTCAGCAGAACAACCAAATTCTGCACACTCAGCTCCAAACTTTGAATCTTGCAGCATGGCTAATCACCTAAACTCACCCTTAGCATCCCTCAGCAAACCTGGGATGGATGTCATTTTGGAGGCAAGAAGGCATAGTATTAGAAAATCTTATGCTGAAAATGGAAAATATTCTGTGCCTGGAATCATTCACAAGGGATATGCACAGCAGTGCCCAATATTCCTTAGATTTTACAATACTTAACTGAGATGCTTTACAAGGGCCTGTCCTTTTCTTCCATACAAATTCATGCCTCAGCCATTTCAGCTCATTACAGCACAGAACCTCCCCTTTTCTCTCATCGTCTGCTAAAGCATTATCTCAGAGAGGCCAAAAACTTAAGACCAACCAGGAGAGTTCCAACCCCTGCCTGGGACCACAATTTTGTATTGGAAAAACTCACTCTCCCTCCTTTCAAGCCAGCTGCTACTGCAGACTTAAAATTTCTCTCCTGGAAAACAGTTTTCCTTTTAGCAGTCACTTCAGCTAGAAGGATTTCTGAATTACAGGCTCTTATGGCAGTGGAGCCTTTTATTATTTTTCATGTGGACAGGGTGTTTCTCAGGACCAATCCATCCTTCATGCCTAAGGTGGTATCCAGTGTGGCTCTTAATCAGACCATTCATTTGCCAGCTTTCTTTCCCAATCCACAGAACAAGGGGGAGCAGATTCTGCATTCATTGGATGCACACAGACAACTTAGATTTTACTTAAACGGACAAAATTTCTAAGAAAATCTGAACAACTACTGGTGGCATTTGCTGTAGGGGCAGAGGGAAAGGCTATTTCAAAGCAGACTATTTCCAAATGGATAAGCCATTGCATTCATTTCTGCTATATGCACCATGGTAAAACTATCCCCAGGGGATCAGATCTCATTCCACCAGGGCTGCATCTACTTCTACAGCCTTTCTCAGAGGTGTTCCTACCAGAGACATTCTAGAAGCTGCTACCTGGAGCTCAGTTCATAAGTTCACCAAACATTACCATTTACCTTTCTTCTCTAAATCCAGAGCTGGCTTTGCCACTGCTGTCCTGCAGGGACCTATAGCTGGTCCTAATGATGTATAAATCCATCCTCCCAACCATAGCTTTGGGAATCTACCCAAATGTAATGACTGTAACAGTGAAACACGAAGAACATAGTACAGTTGTGCACACTTACCATAAATGTAGATATTCAAGTGTATTCACTGTTGCAGTCCTTCTTACCCTCCCTCCAACCCCCTGTTTTTCTCTTACTATACATCTGCTTTCCTTTACTATGCTTAAAAGCCTTTTTGGTGTATTTGCTTTTGTTTGGAGGTATATTTGTGTGTTTTTTAATTACTTAAATATTTGGCTCCCCATTGGGGGGGGGCACCTGACATTTGGGGCAAGAAAAACTGATGTAATGGCATCGGCTGCATGTTTTATACCCCTGACGACCTGACGTCATGGAAGAAGGGACAGCAACTGATGCAGGACCCAAGACATTGTTAATCAGGCCGACTGAGGGCAACCTGCCAGCAGATTACCCAAATGTAATGACTGCAACCGTGAATACACTCGAACATCTACATTTATGGTAAGTGTACACAACTGTACTTTCCACCTGGTCTCTTACATGCATAATATATCAGCCTTCCTTCTCTTCATCATAGCAGCTAGCTCTCTCCCTTTATCAGTCATACTGTCAGCATTCAAAGCTCCTAACCTCACTAACATACTCCTAACCTCTCTCCTCAAGCCTCCAGTCATGCCTTCGCTCTCTTCTTTTCCTTCTCCTTCAGCCAACAGTAGCCCAATTTCTACCAGCACCCTCTTGGCTAACAGTACTGGTGATAGTCGTTGTTTACTCGAGCCTTGACCAATCCGTTATGGAAATCTGTATTGTCCGCAAATATAATCTGACAAAAATTTTACACCAGGTGCCATTCCTGATGTAACCCTCCTCTTTTATCCAGGCTTGGGACCAGCACGAAGAAATACACTGGCTTGTGCATCCCCAGTGGCTATTTTCACTTCCATTTTATGAATATATTTTAAAAAGTAAATCATTTTTTGTTATTACTTGAATGGTTTAAACTACAAATATGATGCTCTCATTTACTGTATTTCTTACTTTGATTTGTGTCAGCTTTAATTCTTCCAATAATATCTTTTGCTAGTAACTTATGGCATTTCTTCCTTTCTTCCCTGAATAGTATTTGCATAACTCTACGGAACTCTGAAGTTATAAAACCCTATTTTCTTTTGCATCTCTCAGAGAAAACTCCATATTCTAAGACGTAGTGCTGTGAAAGTGTCAAAGGTGAAGAGCTTTATATGATGCTTACAGCTGGATAGCCATCATATAGCTTAAGCACAATGTCCTTGAAGTGATAAGGCTAAACTGACTATTTTCCTTTTGACAACAGTTCATTTGTGATAATACTAGCCATGAATTTGCAGTTACAGATCTAAATTTCAAACCTAGCTTTGAAGATTGCATGGGATGCACTTTTGTTGATGTATAGAGAGAGACTACTCCAAAAGGTGGAGACTCCATTTGATAAGAAAGTTGAAATAACAGAAGATATTGTTAGATTTAAAATGGAGGTTTAAGTATTTGGACTGGATGCATGGTGGTGCAGTGATTAAGATCAACACTAACACAACTGTTGCCTGGGTTTAATTTCTAGTTAGGGAACCTTCAATACATTTACAAGGAAAGAAAGTGGAAGGGACAGGTACAGCTAAGGAGGGAATGACCACATGGCCCAACTGCCTTGTATATCCTATGGCTCTATGTAGAATGCATCCTCAACTGAGGAGAAGATGGTCAGAAAGTGCAGGGAGCTTCATTGACTGGACATTGAACCAGGACCAACCATAGTACAAAGAAGACAGAAATGTACCACTACAATGCCAGGAATTCTCAGAGGTAGTATCCCCCCCCCCAAAAAAAATATAAAGGATAGAAACTGACACAAATATTTATTTATTTGCTTGCTTATTAAGATGGATGTATGTATTTATGTTGTTAAGTAGAAGGATGAAGTGGTCAAACTACCTTTGTTTATTCTGATGTAAGCCTATATACAGAGACAAAGAACATTGTGTCTGTTTTTATAGACGTAAATGTATATCAACACTATGAAGAACATATGAGTAACGCTATTTTAATAAGATATGTTAATGAAAAGTATGGGGTGGAAAAGTATGCACCATTTATGTATATCTGGATTCTATTGCTTAGTATATCTTATATTCTACAAAATATATAAAAATATGACATATCATTAAGTAGCTCAGCACATTAGCTAGGAAATGACTAGCCTGGTCTACAGAACAAGTATATTTGTATGTTTCAGTTAAATGTTCTTCAAGAAATGCTTTAAGCTTTAAGAGTACTTTTTATTTCCTGATGTTGGTTGCCACTGCATTCTAACTTATTGAGGCAATTTTGGAGAATGCCTCTCAGTAGCTGAAAGGTGAAAGAAGGGCCTACTTAGAATGGGGAACTCTTGATTTTGAATAGCACATGACATTTTAAGTGTAATTAGCAATGATGTGCAGTACTGCTCATTACAAATTTTAAAAAAGTTACTATTTGTTGAAGATAAATAGCCCCAACAGTCACTTGGTGCCAATTAGCTATCTGTTTGGCTAAACAGTGATGTTCTCTGTTATGTCCTAGATGAATAAACTGTAAAATGTTCTTTTCTGTCATGTAAAATAATGCAGCATTTTGTGGAGAACTTTGTGTTACAATGGGTACAGCACATTCTAATATAGGAATAAACACATTAGTAATAATTGTCTTTGTTGCCTCACATGTGAGATGATATGATGACTCATATCACTACCTAATCTATTTCTGGACTTTCTCAGTAATTTTTGCAATGTGCTCTGCGAATGAAAGTTAGGGATTTAATACTAACAAAGTATATTTCTTTTGCTTCTGTAAATGGTAAGGGATTACCAGCAGGGTTTGTTCAGAAGGATTTTTTTTTTGGATGATGCAAGTCTTTGTGTAGTACCAAAGGCCATTATATTTGTTTTGGTAACATTAACATTCAGCATATTATCTGCTAGTCCATTCTAATTTAAAGTTAGTTCTGTGCGATTTTGAAATTGCCGCTATGAAAAGTGTCAGGTTAAATATTAATGGAGCTGTGTCCATATACATATATAAAATATATAAAAGTTGCTAGGTTGTCACACTATATGGGAGTACTCATGTATGCAAAGAGTGGATGAAAGGGCTAGAGAAGGTTTGAAGAAGAAAACATGGCAAGAAAATATGCCAAAGGAAATGATAATACCTTGGAGCCTTGCATGTATGTTATGCATGTTTTTGGATCAGAATGCTACATGCCCCTGCCTTGATTCAAACCTAGTATGAGAATGTTCCAAAGGGGTAAAAACCCATGCACAATATTTCTTGAGATAGGATGATTGCAATCCTTACCTGCAATACAGTTGCATGTACAGCATCATAGATCTGAAATATAATACAACTCAAGTAAATACAAAGTAGAGTGATGGGAAAAATAAGGAATATTCTAAATAAAATGAAAAATACCATTGAAACACAACTGTAATTTGTCAAGGTTGGACTGTACTGTAGACTTTTAAAGTAAAGATCGGAGACAAGAAAAAAGGAAATCTAAGGAAACTCAAAGGTATCCCTGAAATATATATCTAATTTCAGAGACAATAATATTTTATCTTATGAATTGTAGTCAACAGTTCTCGATATGTAGTGTATATGATCTCAAAAAGATATAAATGCATTCAATAATGCCTAAATATTTAAAGGAGGAAATGTTTGATTTATACAATATTGTAAATGATTATCTCAATTAGAATATCACTGCCCATTAATGTACTGACTACTTAATCTCAGGGGAATGCTAAAGAGTCCCTTTAGCCACGTATGGACATCATTAAAATAATTCGCCAAGCTGTGGATGAGCATCAAGTTATCTTCAACAGCCAGACAATTAATGTCATAAGAAAATTCATGTTAATGAGGAGACTATTCATTATTAGAATATAAAAGGGGCCAGAAATGGACCCCTGTGTAGCCCCCTGAGTATTAACTACTTTGCACATAATATTTCTCAGTGAACCAACAAAAATTCTCATCCATACCAGTCAGAAGAATGAAACTTATAGTTAGCAGAGACAGAAAGGCCCTATGACTGATCCACAGTACCGAGTGCCTTCATAAAATGAAGAAATAGCACAGCAATGTAAATGGCATATACCTATACAAGCAGGTAATATCTAGTAACAACACCATTCAGTCCAGCATATCTATACAAGCGGTAAATATCTACTATCAATACCATTCAGTCCAGCATATCTATACCAGCAGATACTATCTACTACCATTACCATTCATTCCAGCATATCTATACAGAAAGGTAATATCTACTACCAATACCATTCAGTCCAGCATATCTATACAAGCAGGTAATATCTATTACCAATACTATTCAGTCCAGCAGATCTATACAAGCAGTAAATATCTACTACCAGTATATCATTTAGTCCAGCATATCTATACAAGCAGGTAATATCACTACCAACACCATTCAGTCCAGCATATCTATACAAGCAGTAAATATCTACTACCAATACCATTCAGTCCAGCATATCTATACTAGAAGTAAATATCTAGAACCAATACCATTCAGTCCAGAATGTCTATACAAGCAGTAAATATCTACTACCAATACCATTCAATCCAGCATATCTATACAAGCAGTAAATATCTTCTACCAGTACCATTCAGTCCAGCATATTTATACACGCAGGTTTTATCTACTACCAATTCCATTCAGTCCAGCATAACTATACAAGCAGTAAATATCTACTACCAATACCATGTGTCCAGCATATCTATAAAATCAGGTAATATCTACTACCAATACCATTCAGTCCAGAATATCTCTACAAGCAGTAAATATCTACTACCAATATGATTCAGTCCAGCATATCTATACAAGCAGTAAATATCTACTATCAATACCATTCAGTCCAGCATATCAATACAAGCAGGTAATATCTACTACCAATATAGGTAGCTTTTTACACACTGTGTCGCTATGTTAAAGGAGTTTAACATAACGAGACAGCTTTGAAAAAAGTAGCGGAGATCTCAGCATATCTATACAAGCAGGTAATATCTACTACCAATATCATTCAGTCCAGCATATCTACACAAGCAGGTAATATCTACTACCAATATCATTCAGTCCAGCATATCTATACAAGCAGTAAATATCTACTATTATACCATGACCCCCCAATAATATTCCAAAACGTGCACGCTGATTGGCCAGCGTGCACATTGTAAATCGACTTATATATAAGTCTCTTTTAAAACACTGTCTCGCTATGTTAAAAGAGTTTAACATAGCGACACAGGTTTAAAAAAAGCAACGGAGATCTCCGCTACTTTTTTCAAAGCTGTCTCGCTATGTTAAACTCCTTTAACATAGCGACACAGTGTGTAAAAAGCAACGGAGATCTTGCTTTCTCCGTTGCTTTTTTTTAAAACCTATCTTGCTATGATAAATGGGTTTAACATAGCGAGACAGCTTTAAAATAAGCAACGGAGTTCTCCGTTGCTTATTTTAAAGCTGTCTCGCTATGTTAAATCCATTTAACATAGCGAGACAGGTTTAAAAAAAAAAAGCAATGGAGAAAGCAAAATCTCCGTTGCTTTTTACTGTTTCGCTACGTTAAATGGGTTTAACATAGCGAGACAGCTTTAAAATAAGCAACGGACATCTCCGTTGCTTATTTTAAAGCTGTCTCGCTATGTTAAACCCATTTAACATAGCGAAACAGTAAAAATCAACGGAGATCTTGCTTTCTCCATTGCTTTTGCCCACAGCTCTGATGTACTGCGTAGGCATGCGCAGTACATCAGAACTGCCGCGGATACCAGACAGCTGCGGAAGGGCAGCAAAGAGGCATTATACAATGCCATTATTTAAGAAAAGTAATTATTTCTTTTCTTAAATAATGTCATAGTATAATAGCAATAACCCACTTCTGGGTGTGGGTAATGTGGGATTTACCCACAGTTGTCTTTGTTTGGTTCGCCCTCGGGATCAAACCATGCCAACCGTGGGTAAATCCCGCATTACCCACACCCAGGCGTGGGTTATTGCTATACCAATACAATTCAGTCCAGAATATCTGTACAAGCAGTAAATATCTACTACCAATACCATTCAGTCCAGAATATCTATACAAGCAGTAAATATCAACTACCAATACTATTCAGTCAAGCAAATCTATACAAGCAGTAAATATCTACTACCATTAGCATTCATTCCAGCATATCTGTACAAGCAGGTAATATCTACTACCAATACCATTCAGTCAAGCATATCTATACAAGCAGTAAATATCTACTACCAATACCATTCATTCCAGCATATCTATACAAGCAGTAAATATCTATTACCAATATCATTCAGTCAAGCATAACTACGCAAGCAGTAAATATCTACTACCAATACCATTCTGTCCAGCATATCTATACAAGCAAGTATTGTCTACTACCAATAAAATTCAGTCCAGCATAACTATACAAGCAGTAAATATCTACTTCCAATATCATTCAGTCCAGCATATCTATACAAGCAGTAAATATATTCTACCAATACCATCCATTCTGGCATATCTATGCAAGCAGTAAATATCTACAACCAATACCTTTCAGTCTAGCATATCTATACTAGCAGTAAATATCTATTACCAATACCATTCAGTCCAGCATGTCTATACAAGCAGTAAATATCTACTACAAATACCATTCAGTACAGCATATCTATACAGACAGTAAATATCTACTACCAATACCATTCAGTCCAGCATATCTAGACAAGCAGTAAATTTCTACTACGAATACCATTAAGTCCAGCATATCTATACAAGCAGGTAGTTTCTACTACAAATACCATTCAGTCCAGCATATGTATATAAGCAGTAAATATCTACTACCAATAACATGCATCCAGCATATCTATACAAGCAGGTAATATCTGCAAACAATACTATTCAGTCAAGCATATCTATACAAGCAGTAAATATCTACTACCAATACCATTCAGTCCAATATATCTAAAGAAGCAGTAAATATCTACTACAAATAAAATTCCATCCAGCATATCTATACAAGCAGGTAATATCTACTACCAATACCATTCAGTCCAGCTTTTCTGTACAAGAAGTACATTTCTACTACCAATAGCATTCAGGCCAGCATATCTATACAAACAGTAAATATCAATTACCAATACCATTCAGTCCGGCATATATATACAAACAGTAAATATCTACTACCAATAGCATTCAGTCCACCATATCTATACAAGTAGGTAACGTTTACTACCAATTCCATTCAGTCCAGCATAGCTATACAAACAGGTAATATCTACTACCAATACCATTCAGTCCACCATATCTATACAAGTAGGTAACGTTTACTACCAATTCCATTCAGTCCAGCATATCTATGCAAGCAGGTATTATCTACTACCAGCACCGTTCAGTCCAGCATATCTGTGCAAGCAGGTAATATCTACTACCAATGCCATTCAGTCCAGCATATCTATACAAGCAGGTAATATCTACTACCAATACCATTCAGTCCAGAATATCTGTACAAGCAGTAAATATCTACTACCAATACCATTCAGTCAAGCATATCTATACTAGCAGTAAATATCTACTACCGATACCATTCAGTCCAGCATGTCTATACAAGCTGGTAATATCTACTAACAATATCATTCATCCAGCATATCTTTACAAGCAGTAAATATCTACTACCAATACCATTCAGTCCAGCATATGTTGACAAGCAGTAAATATCTACTACCATTACCATTCAGTCGAGCATAGCTATACAAGCAGGTAATATCTACTACCAATACAGTTCAGTCCAGCATACCTATACAAGAAGGTAATATCTACAACCAATACCATTCAGTCCAGCATATCTATGCAAGTAGGTAACATCTACTACCAAAATCATTCAGTCCTGCATATCTATACAAGCAGTAAATATCTACTACCAATACCATACCATTCAGTCCAACATAGCTATACAACAGGTAATATCTACTACCAATACCATTCATTCCAGCATATCTATACAAGTAGGTAATATCTACTACCAATTACATTAAGTACAGAATATCTATGCAAGCAGGTAATATCTACTACCACTACCATTCAGTCCAGCATGTCTATACAAGGAGGTAATATCTACTACCAATACCATTCAGTCCAGCATATCTATATAAGCAGGTAATATCTAATACAAATACCGTTCAGTCCAGAATATCTATACAAGCAGTAAATATCTGCTACCAATGCCATTTAGTCCAGCATATATATACAGGCAGGTAATATCTACTACCAATACAATTCGTCCAGCATATCTATACAAGCAGGAAATATCTACCACCAATACTATTCAGTCCAGCATATCTATACAAGCAGTAAATATCTACTATCAATAGCATTAATTCCAGCATATCTGAACAAGCAGGTAATAACTACTACCAATACCATTCAGTCCAGGATATCTATACAAGCAGGTAGTATCTACTATCAATACCATTCAGTCAAGCATAGCTATACAAGCAGTAAATATCTACTACCAATACCACTCAGTCCAGCATATCTATATAAGCAAGTAATGTCAACTAACAATACATTTCAGTCCAGCATATCTATACAAGCAGTAAATATATACTACCAATATCATTCAGTCCAGCATATCTATACAAGCAGTAAATATCTTCTACCAATACCATTCAATCCAGCATACCTACATAAGCAGTAAATATCTACTACCAATACCATTCAGTTAAGCATATCTATACAAGCAGGTTTTATTTACTACCAATTCCATTCAGTCGAGCATATCTGTACAAGCAGGAAATATCTACTACCAATATCATTCATCCAGCATATCTATACATGCAGGTAAAATCAACTACCAATACCATTCAGTCCAGCATATCTATAGAAGCAGTAAATATCTCCTACCTATACCATTCAGTCCAGCATGTCTATACAAGCAGGTAATATCTACTACAATACCATTCATCCAGCATATCTATACAAGCAGTAAATATCTATTAATATTGCCATTCAGTCCAGCATATCTATACACGCAGTATATATCTACTACCAATACCATTCATTCGAGCATATCTATACAAGTAGTAAATATCTTCTACCAATACCATTCAGTCCAGAATACCTATATAAGTAGTAAACATCTACTACCAATACCATTAAGTTAAGCATATCTATACAAGCAGATTTTATTTACTACCATTCCATTCAGTCCAGCATATCTGTACAAGCAGTAAATATCTACTACCAATACCATTCAGTCCAGCATATCTATACAAGCAGTAAATATTGACTGCCAATACCATTCAGTCCAGCATATCTATACAAGCAGGTAATATGTACTATCAATACCATTCAGTCCAGATTTTCTATACAAGAAGTAATTTTCTACAATCAATACCATTCAGTCCTGCATATCTATACAAACAGTAAATATCTACTATCATACCATTCAGTCCAGAATATCTATACAAGCAGGTAATTACTACATACACCATTCAGTCCAGCATATCTATACAAGCAGGTAATATCTACTACCAATACCATTCAGTCCAGCATATCTATATAAGGAGTAAATAACTACTAGCAATATCATTCAGGCCAGCATATCTATACAAGCAGGTAATATCTACTTCCAATACCATTACATCCCAGTATATCTATACTACCAGTAAATATCTACTGCCAATACCATTCAGCCCAGCATCTCTATACAAGCAGGTAATATCTACTACCAATATCATTCAGTCCAGCATATCAAGACAAGCAGTAAATATCTACTACCAATACCATTCAGTTCAGCATATCTATACAAGCAGGTAATATCAACTACAAATGCCATTCAGTCCAACATATCTATACAAGCAGTAAATATCTTCTACCAATGACATTCAGTTCAGCATATCTATACAAACAGGTTATATCTACTTCCAATACCATACAGTCCAGCATATCTATACTTGCAGGTAATATCTACTACCAATACCTTCAGTCCAGCATATCTATACAGGCAGGTAATATCTACTACCAATACCATTTGTCCAGCATAACTATACAAGCAGTAAATATGTACTACCTATACCATTCAGTCCAGCATATGTATACAAGCAGAAAATATCTACTAGCATTGCCATTCAGTCCAGCATTTGTATACAAGCCGATAATATCTACTGCAAATACCATTCAGTCCAGCATATGTACACAAGCAGGTAATATCTATTACCAATACCATTCAGTCCAGCGTATCTTAACAAGCCGTAATTATCTACTACCAATACCATGCAGTCCAGTATATGTATACAAGCAGGTAATATTGACTACTAATACCATTCAGTCAAGCATAGCTATACAAGCAGTAAATATCTACTACCAATACCATTCTGTCCAGCATATCTATACAAGCAAGTAATGTTAACTAACAATATAATTCAGTCCAGCATATCTATACTAGCAGGTAATATCTACTACCAATACCATTCAGTCTAGCATATCTATACAAGCAGTAAATATCTTCTACCAATACCATTAATTCCAGCTTATCTATACAGGCAGTAAAAATCTACTACCGATACCATTCATTCCAGCATATCTATACAAGTAGTAAATATCTTCTACCAATACCATTTAGTCCAGCATACCTATATAAGCAGTAAATATCTACTACCAATACCATTCAGTTAAGCATATCTATACAAGCAGGTTTTATTTACTACCAATTCCATTCAGTCCAGCATATCTGTACAAGCAGGAAATATCTACTACAAATATCATTCATCCAGCATATCTATACAAGCAGGTAAAATGAGCTACCAATACCATTCAGTCCAGCATATCTATACAAGCAGTAAATATCTTCTACAAATACCATTCAGTCCAGCATGTCTATACAAGCATGTAATGTCTACTACCAATACCATTCATCCAGCATATCTATACAAGCAGTAAATATCTATTAATATTACCATTCAGTCCAGCATATCTATACAAGCAGTAAATATCTACTACCAATACCATTCAGTCCAGCTTTTCTATACAAGAAGTAAATTTCTACTACCAATACCATTCAGTCCTGCATATCAATGCAAACAGTAAATATCTACTACCATACTATTAAGTCCAGCATATCTATACAAACAGCAAATATCCACTACCATTACCATTCAGTCCAGCATATCTATACAAGCAGTAAATATCTATTAATAATACCATTCAGTAAATCATATCTATACAAGCTGGTAATATCTACTACCAATACAATTCAGTACTGCATATCTATACAAGCAATAAATATCTACTACCAATACCATTCGTCCAGCATATCTGCACAAGCAATAAATATATACTACCAATACCATTCAGTCCAGCATATTTATACAAGCAGTAAATATCTACTGCCAATACCATTCAGTAAAGCATATCTATACAAGCAGGTAATATCTACAACAATACCATTCTGTCCAGCATATCTATACAAGCAGGTAATATCTACTACCAATACCATTCAGTCCAGCGTATCTATACAAGCAGGTAATATCTACTACCAATACCATTCAGTCCAGCATATCTATACAAGCAGTAAATATTGACTGCCAATACCATTCAGTCCAGCATATCTAAACAAGCAGTAAATAGCTACTACAAATACGATTCAGTCCAGCATATCTATACAGGCAGTAAATATTGACTGCCAATACCATTCAGTCCAGCATATCTATACAAACAGTAAATATCTACTACCAATACCACTCAGTTTAGCATATCTATACAAGCAGTAAATATCTACTACCAATACCATTCAGTACAGCATATCTATACAAGCAGTAAATATTTACTACCAATTCCATTCAGTTCAGCATATCTGTACAAGCAGTAAATATCTACTACCAATACCAGTCAGTACAGCATATCTATACAAGCAGGTAATATCTACTACCAATACCATTCAGTCCAGCATATCTAAACAAGCAGTAAATATCTACTACAAATACGATTCCGTCCAGCATATCTACACAAGCAGGTAATATGTACTATCAATACCATTCAGTCCAGCTTTTCTATACAAGAAGTAAATTTCTACTACCAATACCATTCAGTCCTGCATATCTATACAAGCAGCAAATATTCACTACCATTTCCATTCAGTCCAGCATATCTATACAAGCAGTAAATATCTATTAATAATACCATTCAGTCCAGCACATCTATACAAGCTGGTAATATCTACTACCAATACAATTCAGTCCTGCATATCTATACAAGCAGTAAATATCTACTACCAATACCATTCGTCCAGCATATCTGTCAAGCAGCAAATATATACTACCAATACCATTTAGTGTAGCATATTTATATAAGAAGTAAATATCTACTACCAATACCATTCAGTAAAGCATATCTATACAAGCAGGTCATATCTACAACAATGCCCTTCAGTTCAGCATACCTATACAAGCAGTAAATATGTACTACCAATAATTTTGAGACCAGCATATCTATACAAGAAGTAAATATCTACAACCAATACCATTCAGTCTAGGATAACTAAACAAGCAGGTAATATTTACTACCAATACCATTCAGTCCAGCATATCTATATAAGCAGGTAATTACTACATACAGCATTCAGTCTAGCATATCTGTACAAGCAGGTAATATCTACTACCAATACCATTCAGTCCAGCATATCTATATAAGGAATAAATAACTAGTAGCAATATCATTCAGGCCAGCGTATCTATACAAGCAGGTAATATCTACTTCCAATACCATTACGTCCAGTATATCTATACTACCAGTAAATATCTACTACCAATACCATTCAGCCCACCATCTCTATACAAGCAGGTAATATCTACTACCAATATCATTCAGTCCAGCATATCTATACAAGCAGTAAATATCTTCTACCAATGACATTCAGATCAGAATATATATACAAGCAGGTTATATCTACTTCCAATCCCATACAGTCCAGCATATCTATACATGCTGGTAATATCTGCTGCCAGTATCGTTCAGTCCAGCATCTCTATACAAGAAGAAAATATCTACGACCAAAACCAATCAGTCCAGACTATCTATACAAGCAGGTAATATCTACTACCAATACCATTCAGTCCAGCATATCTATACAAGCAGGTAATACATACTTCCAATACCATTAAGTCCAGCATATCTATACAAGCAGTAAATATCTACTACCAATACCATTCAGTCCAGCATATCAACACCAGTAGGTAGTATCTACTACCAATAACAGTCAGTTCAGAATATCTATACAAGTAGTAAATATCTACTGCCAATACCATTCTGTCAAGTATATCTATACAGGCAGGTAATATCTACTACCAATACCATTCATCCAGCACAACTATACAAGCAGTAAATATGTACTACCTATACCATTCAGTCCAGCATATGTATACAAGCAGAAAATATCTACTAGCATTGCCATTCAGTCCAGCATTTGTATACAAGCCGATAATATCTACTGCAAATACCATTCAGTCCAGCATATGTACACAAGCAGGTAATATCTATTACCAATACCATTCAGTCCAGCGTATCTTAACAAGCAGTAAATATATTCTACCAATACCATTAATTCCAGCTTATCTATACAGGCAGTAAAAATCTACTACCAATACCATTCATTCCAGCATATCTATACAAGTAGTAAATATCTTCTACCAATACCATTTAGTCCAGCATACCTATATAAGCAATAAATATCTACTACCAATACCATTCAGTTAAGCATATCTATACAAGCAGGTTTTATTTACTACAAATTCCATTCAGTCCAGCAAATCTGTACAAGCAGGAAATATCTACTACAAATATAATTCATCCAGCATATCTATACAAGCAGGTAAAATCAGCTACCAATACCATTCAGTCCAGCATATCTATACAAGCAGTAAATATCTTCTACAAATACCAGTCAGTCCAGCATGTCTATACAAGCAGGTAATATCTACTACCAATACCATTCATCCAGCATATCTATACAAGCAGTACATATCTATTAATATTACTATTCATTCCAGTATATCTATACAAGCAGTAAATATCTACTACCAATACCATTCAGTCCAGCATGTCTATACAAGCAGTAAAAATCTACTACCAATACCATTCATTCGAGCATATCAATATAATTAGTAAATATCTTCTACCAATACCATTCAGTCCAGCATACCTATATAAGCAGTAAATATCTACTACCAATACCATTAAGTTAAGCATATCTATACAAGCAGGTTTTATTTACTACCATTCCATTCAGTCCAGCATATCTGTACATGCAGTAAATATCTACTACCTATACCATTCAGTTTAGCATATCTATACAAGAAGTAAATATCTACTACCAATACCATTCAGTACAGAATATCTATACAAGCAGGTAATATCTACTACCAGTACCATTCAGTCCAGCATATCTATACAAGCAGTAAATATTGACTGCCATACCATTCAGTCCAGCATATCTATACAAGCAGTAAATATCTACTACCAATACCATTCAGTCCAGCGTATCTTAACAAGCCGTAATTATCTACTACCAATACCATGCAGTCCAGTATATGTATACAAGCAGGTAATATTGACTACTAATACCATTCAGTCAAGCATAGCTATACAAGCAGTAAATATCTACTACCAATACCATTCTGTCCAGCATATCTATACAAGCAAGTAATGTTAACTAACAATATAATTCAGTCCAGCATATCTATACTAGCAGGTAATATCTACTACCAATACCATTCAGTCTAGCATATCTATACAAGCAGTAAATATCTTCTACCAATACCATTTAGTCCAGCATACCTATATAAGCAGTAAATATCTACTACCAATACCATTCAGTTAAGCATATCTATACAAGCAGGTTTTATTTACTACCAATTCCATTCAGTCCAGCATATCTGTACAAGCAGGAAATATCTACTACAAATATCATTCATCCAGCATATCTATACAAGCAGGTAAAATGAGCTACCAATACCATTCAGTCCAGCATATCTATACAAGCAGTAAATATCTTCTACAAATACCATTCAGTCCAGCATGTCTATACAAGCATGTAATGTCTACTACCAATACCATTCATCCAGCATATCTATACAAGCAGTAAATATCTATTAATATTACCATTCAGTCCAGCATATCTATACAAGCAGTAAATATCTACTACCAATACCATTCAGTCCAGCATGTCTATACAAGCAGTAAAAATCTACTACCAATACCATTCATTCGAGCATATCAATACAAGTAGTAAATATCTTCTACCAATACCATTCAGTCCAGCATACCTATATAAGCAGTAAATATCTACTACCAATACCATTAAGTTAAGCATATCTATACAAGCAGGTTTTATTTACTACCATTCCATTCAGTCCAGCATATCTGTACAAGCAGTAAATATCTACTACCAATACCATTCAGTTTAGCATATCTATACAAGCAGTAAATATCTACTACCAATACCATTCAGTACAGCATATCTATACAAGCAGGTAATATCTACTACCAATACCATTCAGTCCAGCATATCTATACAAGCAGTAAATATTGACTGCCATACCATTCAGTCCAGCATATCTATACAAGCAGTAAATATTGACTACTAATACCATTCAGTCCAGCATATCTAAACAACAGTAAATATCTACTACAAAATGGATTCTGTCCAGCATATCTATACAAGCAGGTAATATGTACTATCAATACCATTCAGTCCAGCTTTTCTATACAAGAAGTAAATTTCTACTACCAATACCATTCAGTCCTGCATATCAATGCAAACAGTAAATATCTACTACCATACTATTAAGTCCAGCATATCTATACAAACAGCAAATATCCACTACCATTACCATTCAGTCCAGCATATCTATACAAGCAGTAAATATCTATTAATAATACCATTCAGTAAATCATATCTATACAAGCTGGTAATATCTACTACCAATACAATTCAGTACTGCATATCTATACAAGCAATAAATATCTACTACCAATACCATTCGTCCAGCATATCTGCACAAGCAATAAATATATACTACCAATACCATTCAGTCCAGCATATTTATACAAGCAGTAAATATCTACTGCCAATACCATTCAGTAAAGCATATCTATACAAGCAGGTAATATCTACAACAATACCATTCAGTCCAGGATATCTATACAAGCAGTAAATATCTACTACCAATACCATTCAGTCCAGGATAACTAAACAAGCAGGTAATATTTACTACCAATACCATTCTGTCCAGCATATCTATACAAGCAGTTAATATTGACTGCCAATACCATTCAGTCCAGCATATCTAAACAAGCAGTAAATAGCTACTACAAATACGATTCAGTCCAGCATATCTATACAGGCAGTAAATATTGACTGCCAATACCATTCAGTCCAGCATATCTATACAAACAGTAAATATCTACTACCAATACCACTCAGTTTAGCATATCTATACAAGCAGTAAATATCTACTACCAATACCATTCAGTACAGCATATCTATACAAGCAGTAAATATTTACTACCAATTCCATTCAGTTCAGCATATCTGTACAAGTAGTAAATATCTACTACCAATACCAGTCAGTACAGCATATCTATACAAGCAGGTAATATCTACTACCAATACCATTCAGTCCAGCATATCTATACAAGCAGTAAATATTGACTACCAATACCATTCAGTCCAGCATATCTAAACAAGCAGTAAATATCTACTACAAATACAATTCCGTCCAGCATATCTACACAAGCAGGTAATATGTACTATCAATACCATTCAGTCCAGCTTTTCTATACAAGAAGTAAATTTCTACTACCAATACCATTCAGTCCTGCATATCTATACAAGCAGCAAATATTCACTACCATTTCCATTCAGTCCAGCATATCTATACAAGCAGTAAATATCTTCTACCAATACCATTCAGTCCAGCATGTATATACAAGCAGTAAATATCTATTAATAATACCATTCAGTCCAGCACATCTATACAAGCTGGTAATATCTACTACCAATACAATTCAGTCCTGCATATCTATACAAGCAGTAAATATCTACTACCAATACCATTCGTCCAGCATATCTGTCAAGCAGTAAATATATACTACCAATACCATTTAGTGCAGCATATTTATACAAGAAGTAAATATCTACTACCAATACAATTCAGTAAAGCATATCTATACAAGCAGGTCATATCTACAACAATGCCCTTCAGTTCAGCATACCTATACAAGCAGTAAATATGTACTACCAATAATTTTGAGTCCAGCATATCTATACAAGAAGTAAATATCTACAACCAATACCATTCAGTCTAGCATAACTAAACAAGCAGGTAATATTTACTACCAATACCATTCAGTCCAGCATATCTATAAAAGCAGGGAATTACTACATACAGCATTCAGTCTAGCATATCTATACAAGCAGGTAATATCTACTACCAATACCATTCAGTCCAGCATATCTATATAAGGAATAAATAACTAGTAGCAATATCATTCAGGCCAGCGTATCTATACAAGCAGGTAATATCTACTTCCAATACCATTACGTCCAGTATATCTATACTACCAGTAAATATCTACTACCAATACCATTCAGCCCACTATCTCTATACAAGCAGGTAATATCTACTACCAATATCATTCAGTCCAGCATATCTATACAAGCAGTAAATATCTTCTACCAATGACATTCAGATCAGCATATATATACAAGCAGGTTATATCTACTTCCAATCCCATACAGTCCAGCATATCTATACATGCTGGTAATATCTGCTGCCAGTATCGTTCAGTCCAGCATTTCTATACAAGAAGAAAATATCTACGACCAAAACCAATCAGTCCAGACTATCCATACAAGCAGGTAATATCTACTACCAATACCATTCAGTCCAGCATATCTATACAAGCAGGTAATACATACTTCCAATACCATTAAGTCCAGCATATCTATACAAGCAGTAAATATCTACTACCAATACCATTCAGTCCAGCATATCAACACCAGTAGGTAGTATCTACTACCAATAACAGTCAGTTCAGAATATCTATACAAGTAGTAAATATCTACTGCCAATACCATTCTGTCAAGTATATCTATACAGGCAGGTAATATCTACTACCAATACCATTCATCCAGCATAACTATACAAGCAGTAAATGTCTACTACAAATACCATTCAGTATTGCATATCAATACTAGCAGTAAATATCTACTACCAACACCATTCAGTCAGCATGTCTATACAAGCAGTAAAAATCTACTACCAATATCATTCATTCCAGCATATCTATACAAGCAGTAAATATCTACTACCAATACCGTTCAGTCAGTATATCTATACAAGCAGGTAATATCTACTACCAATACCATTCAGTCCAGAATATCTATACAATCAGTAAATTGCTACTACCAGTACCATTCAGTCCAGAATTTCTATACAAACAGGTAGTTTTTACTACCAATACCATTCTGTCCAGCATATCTATAAAAGCAGTAAATACCTACTACAAACACCATTCAGGCCACCATATCTATACAAGCAGGTAATATCTACCACGGATACCATTCAGTCCAGCATATCTATACAAGCAGTAAATATCTACTACCGATACCACTCAGTCCAGCATATTTATACAAGCAGGTAATATCTACTACCAATATCAGTCAGTCCAGCATATCTATACAAGCAGTAAATATCTACTACCAATACCATTCAGTCCAGCATATCTATACAAGCAGTAAATATCTACTACCAATAGCATTCATTCCAGCATATCAGTACAAGCAGGTAATATCTACTACCAATACCATTCAGTCCAGCATATCTATACAAGCAGGTAATATCTACTACCAAGACCATTCAGTCAAGCATATCTATACAAGCAGTAAATATCTACTACCAATACCATTCATTCCAGCATATCTATACAAACAGTAAATATCTACTACCAATACCATTCAGTCCAGCATATCTATGCAAGCAGTAAATATCTACTACCAATACCATTTATTCCAGCATATCTATACAAGCAGTAAATATCTACTTCCAATACAATTCAGTCCAGCATATCTATACAAGCAGTATATTTCTACTACCAGTATCATTCAGTCCAGTATATCTATAAAAGCAGGTAGTTTCTACTACCAATACCATTCGCCCAAGCATATCTATACAAGCAGTAAATATCTACTACCAATACCATTCCTCCAACATATCTATACAAGCAGGTAAAATCTACTACCAATACCATTCAGTCCAGCATATCTATACAAGCAGTAAATATCTAATATCAATACCAGTCAGTTTAGCATATCTATACAAGAAGTAAATATCTACTACCAATACCATTCAGTACAGCATATCTATACAAGCAGTAAATATCTACTACCAATACCATTCAGTCCAGCATATCTATACAAGCAGGTAATATCTACTACCAATACCATTCAGTCCAGCATATTTATACAAGCAGGTAGTATATACTACAAATACCAGACAGTCCAGCATATCTATACAAGTGGTAAATAACTATGACCAATACCACTCAGTCCAGCATATCTATACAAGCAGGTAAAATCAACTACCAATACCATTCGGTCCAGCATATCTATACAAGCAGTAAATATCTAATATCAATACCAGTCAGTTTAGCATATCTATACAAGAAGTAAATATCTACTACCAATACCATTCAGTACAGCATATCTATACAAGCAGTAAATATCTACTACCAATACCATTCAGTCCAGCATATCTATACATGCAGGTAATACCTACTTCCAATACCATTCAGTTCAGCATATCTATACAAGCAGTAAATACCTACTACAAACACCATTCAGTCCAGCATATCTATTCAAGCAGGTAATATCTACTACGAATTCCATTCAATCCAGCATATCTATAAAAGCAGTAAATATCTACTACCAATAACATTCTTCCTGCATATTCATACAAGCAGGTAATATCTACTATCAATACCATTCAGTCCAGCATATCTAAACAAGCAGTAAATATCTACTACCAATACCATTCAGTCCAGCATACCTATACAGGCAGTAAATATCTACTACAAATACAATTCAGTCTTGCATATCTATACAAGAAGGAAATATCTACTATCAATACCATTCATCCAGCATATCTATACAAGCAGCTAATATCTACTACCAATACCATTCAGTCCAGCATACCTACACAAGCAGTAAATATCTACTACCAATACCTTTCAGTCCAGCATATCTATACAAGCAGGTAATATCTACTATGAATTGCATTCAATCCAGCAAATCTATACAAGCAGGTAATATCTGCTACCAATACCATTCAGTCCAGCATATCTATCGAAGAAGTAAATATTTGCTGCCAATACCATTCATTCCAGCATATCTGTACAGGCAGGTAATATCAACTACCAATACAATTCGTCCAGCATATCTATACAAGCAGTAAATATCTACTACCAATACCATTCAGTCCAGCATATCTATACAAGCAGGTAATATCTATTACCGATACCATTCAGTCCGGCATATCTAATAAAACAGTACATATCTACTAACAATATCATTCATCCAGCATATCTATATAAGCAGGTAATATTTACTACCAATATCATTCATTCCAGCATATCTATACAAGCAGTAAATATCTACTACCAATACCATTCAGTCCAGCATATCTATACAAGCAGTAATATCTACTACCAATACTATTCAGTCCAGCATATCTATACAAGCAGTAAATATCTACTACCAATACCATTCAGTCCAGCATATCTATACAAGCAGTAAATATCTACTACCAATACCATTCAGTCCAGCATATCTATACAAGCAGTAAATATCTACTACCAATACCATTCAGTCCAGCATATCTATACAAGCAGTAAATATCTACTACCAATACCATTCAGTCCAGCATATCTATACAAGCAGTAAATATCTACTACCAATACCATTCAGTCCAGCATATCTATACAAGCAGTAAATATCTACTACCAATACCATTCAGTCCAGCATATCTATACAAGCAGGTAATATCTACTACCAATACCATTCAGTCCAGCATATCTATACAAGCAGTAAATATCTACTACCAATACCATTCAGTCCAGCATATCTATACAAGCAGGTAATATCTACTACCAATACCATTCAGTCCAGCATATCTATACAAGCAGGTAATATCTACTACCAATACCATTCAGTCCAGCATATCTATACAAGCAGGTAATATCTACTACCAATACCATTCAGTCCAGCATATCTATACAAGCAGTAAATATCTACTACCAATACCATTCAGTCCAGCATATCTATACAAGCAGTAAATATCTACTACCAATACCATTCAGTCCAGCATATCTATACAAGCAGTAAATATCTACTACCAATACCATTCAGTCCAGCATATCTATACAAGCAGTAAATATCTACTACCAATACCATTCAGTCCAGCATATCTATACAAGCAGTAAATATCTACTACCAATACCATTCAGTCCAGCATATCTATACAAGCAGTAAATATCTACTACCAATACCATTCAGTCCAGCATATCTATACAAGCAGGTAATATCTACTACCAATACCATTCAGTCCAGCATATCTATACAAGCAGTAAATATCTACTACCAATACCATTCAGTCCAGCATATCTATACAAGCAGGTAATATCTACTACCAATACCATTCAGTCCAGCATATCTATACAAGCAGTAAATATCTACTACCAATACCATTCAGTCCAGCATATCTATACAAGCAGTAAATATCTACTACCAATAACATTCAGTCCAGCATATCTGTACAAGCAGGTAATATCTAATCCCAATACCATTCATTCAAGCATATCTATACAGGCAGTAATCGTTTACTACCAATACCATTCAGTCAAGCATAACTATACTAGCAGGTAATATCTACTACCAATACCATTCAGTCCAGCATATCTATACAAGCAGTAAATATCTACTACCAATACCATTCAGTCCAGCATATCTATACAAGCAGTAAATATCTACTACCAATACCATTCAGTCCAGCATATCTATACAAGCAGTAAATATCTACTACCAATACCATTCAGTCCAGCATATCTATACAAGCAGTAAATATCTACTACCAATACCATTCAGTCCAGCATATCTATACAAGCAGGTAATATCTACTACCAATACCATTCAGTCCAGCATATCTATACAAGCAGTAAATATCTACTACCAATACCATTCAGTCCAGCATATCTATACAAGCAGGTAATATCTACTACCAATACCATTCAGTCCAGCATATCTATACAAGCAGGTAATATCTACTACCAATACCATTCAGTCCAGCATATCTATACAAGCAGTAAATATCTACTACCAATACCATTCAGTCCAGCATATCTATACAAGCAGGTAATATCTACTACCAATACCATTCAGTCCAGCATATCTATACAAGCAGTAAATATCTACTACCAATACCATTCAGTCCAGCATATCTATACAAGCAGGTAATATCTACCAATACCATTCAGTCCAGCATATCTATACAAGCAGTAAATATCTACTACCAATACCATTCAGTCCAGCATATCTATACAAGCAGGTAATATCTACTACCAATACCATTCAGTCCAGCATATCTATACAAGCAGTAAATATCTACTACCAATACCATTCAGTCCAGCATATCTATACAAGCAGTAAATATCTACTACCAATACCATTCAGTCCAGCATATCTATACAAGCAGGTAATATCTACTACCAATACCATTCAGTCCAGCATATCTATACAAGCAGGTAATATCTACTACCAATACCATTCAGTCCAGCATATCTATACAAGCAAGTAATATCTACTACCAATACCATTCAGTCCAGCATATCTATACAAGCAGGTAATATCTACTACCAATACCATTCAGTCCAGCATATCTATACAAGCAGTAAATATCTACTACCAATACCATTCAGTCCAGCATATCTATACAAGCAGTAAATATCTACTACCAATACCATTCAGTCCAGCATATCTATACAAGCAGTAAATATCTACTACCAATACCATTCAGTCCAGCATATCTATACAAGCAGTAAATATCTACTACCAATACCATTCAGTCCAGCATATCTATACAAGCAGTAAATATCTACTACCAATACCATTCAGTCCAGCATATCTATACAAGCAGGTAATATCTACTACCAATACCATTCAGTCCAGCATATCTATACAAGCAGGTAATATCTACTACCAATACCATTCAGTCCAGCATATCTATACAAGCAGTAAATATCTACTACCAATACCATTCAGTCCAGCATATCTATACAAGCAGTAAATATCTACTACCAATACCATTCAGTCCAGCATATCTATACAAGCAGGTAATATCTACTACCAATACCATTCAGTCCAGCATATCTATACAAGCAGGTAATATCTACTACCAATACCATTCAGTCCAGCATATCTATACAAGCAGTAAATATCTACTACCAATACCATTCAGTCCAGCATATCTATACAAGCAGTAAATATCTACTACCAATACCATTCAGTCCAGCATATCTATACAAGCAGTAAATATCTACTACCAATACCATTCAGTCCAGCATATCTATACAAGCAGGTAATATCTACTACCAATACCATTCAGTCCAGCATATCTATACAAGCAGTAAATATCTACTACCAATACCATTCAGTCCAGCATATCTATACAAGCAGTAAATATCTACTACCAATACCATTCAGTCCAGCATATCTATACAAGCAGTAAATATCTACTACCAATACCATTCAGTCCAGCATATCTATACAAGCAGTAAATATCTACTACCAATACCATTCAGTCAAGCATATCTATACAAGACAGTTTTATTTGCTACCAATATCATTCAGTCCTGCATATCTATACAAGTAGTAAATATCTACTATCAATACCATTCAGTCCAGCATATCTATACAAGCAGTAAATATCTACTACCAATACCATTCAGTCCAGCATATCTATACAAGCAGTAAATATCTACTACCAATACCATTCAGTCCAGCATATCTATACAAGCAGGTAATATCTACTACCAATACCATTCAGTCCAGCATATCTATACAAGCAGGTAATATCTACTACCAATACCATTCAGTCCAGCATATCTATACAAGCAGTAAATATCTACTACCAATACCATTCAGTCCAGCATATCTATACAAGCAGTAAATATCTACTACCAATACCATTCAGTCCAGCATATCTATACAAGCAGTAAATATCTACTACCAATACCATTCAGTCCAGCATATCTATACAAGCAGTAAATATCTACTACCAATACCATTCAGTCCAGCATATCTATACAAGCAGTAAATATCTACTACCAATACCATTCAGTCCAGCATATCTATACAAGCAGTAAATATCTACTACCAATACCATTCAGTCCAGCATATCTATACAAGCAGTAAATATCTACTACCAATACCATTCAGTCCAGCATATCTATACAAGCAGTAAATATCTACTACCAATACCATTCAGTCCAGCATATCTATACAAGCAGTAAATATCTACTACCAATACCATTCAGTCCAGCATATCTATACAAGCAGGTAATATCTACTACCAATACCATTCAGTCCAGCATATCTATACAAGCAGTAAATATCTACTACCAATACCATTCAGTCCAGCATATCTATACAAGCAGTAAATATCTACTACCAATACCATTCAGTCCAGCATATCTATACAAGCAGGTAATATCTACTACCAATACCATTCAGTCCAGCATATCTATACAAGCAGGTAATATCTACTACCAATACCATTCAGTCCAGCATATCTATACAAGCAGTAAATATCTACTACCAATACCATTCAGTCCAGCATATCTATACAAGCAGGTAATATCTACTACCAATACCATTCAGTCCAGCATATCTATACAAGCAGTAAATATCTACTACCAATACCATTCAGTCCAGCATATCTATACAAGCAGTAAATATCTACTACCAATACCATTCAGTCCAGCATATCTATACAAGCAGTAAATATCTACTACCAATACCATTCAGTCCAGCATATCTATACAAGCAGTAAATATCTACTACCAATACCATTCAGTCCAGCATATCTATACAAGCAGTAAATATCTACTACCAATACCATTCAGTCCAGCATATCTATACAAGCAGTAAATATCTACTACCAATACCATTCAGTCCAGCATATCTATACAAGCAGGTAATATCTACTACCAATACCATTCAGTCCAGCATATCTATACAAGCAGTAAATATCTACTACCAATACCATTCAGTCCAGCATATCTATACAAGCAGTAAATATCTACTACCAATACCATTCAGTCCAGCATATCTATACAAGCAGTAAATATCTACTACCAATACCATTCAGTCCAGCATATCTATACAAGCAGTAAATATCTACTACCAATACCATTCAGTCCAGCATATCTATACAAGCAGGTAATATCTACTACCAATACCATTCAGTCCAGCATATCTATACAAGCAGTAAATATCTACTACCAATACCATTCAGTCCAGCATATCTATACAAGCAGGTAATATCTACTACCAATACCATTCAGTCCAGCATATCTATACAAGCAGTAAATATCTACTACCAATACCATTCAGTCCAGCATATCTATACAAGCAGGTAATATCTACTACCAATACCATTCAGTCCAGCATATCTATACAAGCAGTAAATATCTACTACCAATACCATTCAGTCCAGCATATCTATACAAGCAGTAAATATCTACTACCAATACCATTCAGTCCAGCATATCTATACAAGCAGTAAATATCTACTACCAATACCATTCAGTCCAGCATATCTATACAAGCAGTAAATATCTACTACCAATACCATTCAGTCCAGCATATCTATACAAGCAGTAAATATCTACTACCAATACCATTCAGTCCAGCATATCTATACAAGCAGTAAATATCTACTACCAATACCATTCAGTCCAGCATATCTATACAAGCAGTAAATATCTACTACCAATACCATTCAGTCCAGCATATCTATACAAGCAGTAAATATCTACTACCAATACCATTCAGTCCAGCATATCTATACAAGCAGTAAATATCTACTACCAATACCATTCAGTCCAGCATATCTATACAAGCAGTAAATATCTACTACCAATACCATTCAGTCCAGCATATCTATACAAGCAGGTAATATCTACTACCAATACCATTCAGTCCAGCATATCTATACAAGCAGTAAATATCTACTACCAATACCATTCAGTCCAGCATATCTATACAAGCAGTAAATATCTACTACCAATACCATTCAGTCCAGCATATCTATACAAGCAGGTAATATCTACTACCAATACCATTCAGTCCAGCATATCTATACAAGCAGTAAATATCTACTACCAATACCATTCAGTCCAGCATATCTATACAAGCAGTAAATATCTACTACCAATACCATTCAGTCCAGCATAACTATACCAGCAAGTAATATTTACTACCAATACCATTCAGTCCAGCATATCTATACAAGTAGTAAATATCTACTACCAATACCATTCAGTCCAGCATATCTATACAAGCAGTAAATATCTACTACCAATACCATTCAGTCCAGCATATCTATACAAGCAGTAAATATCTACTACCAATACCATTCAGTCCAGCATATCTATACAAGCAGTAAATATCTACTACCAATACCATTCAGTCCAGCATATCTATACAAGCAGTAAATATCTACTACCAATACCATTCAGTCCAGCATATCTATACAAGCAGTAAATATCTACTACCAATACCATTCAGTCCAGCATATCTATACAAGCAGTAAATATCTACAACCAATACCATTCAATCAGCATATCTATACAATCAGAAAATATCTATTACCAATACCATTCAGTCAATCATATCTATGCAAGTAGTAAATATCTATTACCAATACCATTCACTCCAGCATATCTATACAAGCAGTAAATATCTACTACCAATACCATTCAGTCCAGCATATCTATACAAGCAGTAAATATCTATTACCAATACCATTCAGTCCAGCATATCTATACAAGCAGGTAATATCTACTACCAATACCATTCAGTCCAGCATATCTATACAAGCAGTAAATATCTACTACCAATACCATTCAGTCCAGCATATCTATACAAGCAGTAAATATCTACTACCAATACCATTCAGTCCAGCATATCTATACAAGCGGTAATATCTACTACCAATACCATTCAGTCCAGCATATCTATACAAGCAGTAAATATCTACTACCAATACCATTCAGTCCAGCATATCTATACAAGCAGGTAATATCTACTACCAATACCATTCAGTCCAGCATATCTATACAAGCAGTAAATATCTACTACCAATACCATTCAGTCCAGCATATCTATACAAGCAGTAAATATCTACTACCAATACCATTCAGTCCAGCATATCTATACAAGCAGGTAATATCTACTACCAATACCATTCAGTCCAGCATATCTATACAAGCAGTAAATATCTACTACCAATACCATTCAGTCCAGCATATCTATACAAGCAGGTAATATCTACTACCAATACCATTCAGTCCAGCATATCTATTCAAGCAGTAAATATCTACTACCAATACCATTCAGTCCAGCATATCTATACAAGCAGTAAATATCTACTACCAATACCATTCAGTCCAGCATATCTATACAAGCAGTAAATATCTACTACCAATACCATTCAGTCCAGCATATCTATACAAGCAGATAATATCTGCTTCCAATACCATTTAGTCCAGCATATATAAACAAGCAGGTATATATCAACTACCAATATCATTCAGTCCAGCATATCTATACAAGCAGTAAATATCTACTACCAATACCATTCAGTCCAGCATATCTATACAAGCAGGTAATATCTACTACCAATACCATTCAGTCCAGCATATCTATACAAGCAGTAAATATCTACTACCAATACCATTCAGTCCAGCATATCTATACAAGCAGGTAATATCTACTACCAATACCATTCAGTCCAGCATATCTATACAAGCAGTAAATATCTACTACCAATACCATTCAGTCCAGCATATCTATACAAGCAGTAAATATCTACTACCAATACCATTCAGTCCAGCATATCTATACAAGCAGTAAATATCTACTACCAATACCATTCAGTCCAGCATATCTATACAAGCAGTAAATATCTACTACCAATACCATTCAGTCCAGCATATCTATACAAGCAGTAAATATCTACTACCAATACAATTCAGTCCAGCATATCTATACACAGCGGTAATATCTACTGCAAATACCATTCAGTTCGGCATATCTAAACAAGCAATAAATATCTACTACCAATACCATTCATTCCAGCATATCTATACAAGCAGGTAATATCTACTACCAATACCATTCAGTCCAGCATATCTATACAAGCAGTAAATATCTACTACCAATACCATTCAGTCCAGCATATCTATACAAGCAGTAAATATCTACTACCAATACCATTCAGTCCAGCATATCTATACAAGCAGGTAATATCTACTACCAATACCATTCAGTCCAGCATATCTATACAAGCAGTAAATATCTACTACCAATACCATTCAGTCCAGCATATCTATACAAGCAGTAAATATCTACTACCAATACCATTCAGTCCAGCATATCTATACAAGCAGTAAATATCTACTACCAATACCATTCAGTCCAGCATATCTATACAAGCAGTAAATATCTACTACCAATACTATTCAGTCCAGCATATCTATACAAGCAGTAAATATCTACTACCAATACCATTCAGTCCAGCATATCTATACAAGCAGTAAATATCTACTACCAATACCATTCAGTCCAGCATATCTATACAAGCAGTAAATATCTACTACCAATACCATTCAGTCCAGCATATCTATACAAGCAGTAAATATCTACTACCAATACCATTCAGTCCAGCATATCTATACAAGCAGTAAATATCTACTACCAATACCATTCAGTCCAGCATATCTATACAAGCAGGTAATATCTACTACCAATACCATTCAGTCCAGCATATCTATACAAGCAGTAAATATCTACTACCAATACCATTCAGTCCAGCATATCTATACAAGCAGGTAATATCTACTACCAATACCATTCAGTCCAGCATATCTATACAAGCAGGTAATATCTACTACCAATACCATTCAGTCCAGCATATCTATACAAGCAGTAAATATCTACTACCAATACCATTCAGTCCAGCATATCTATACAAGCAGTAAATATCTACTACCAATACCATTCAGTCCAGCATATCTATACAAGCAGGTAATATCTACTACCAATACCATTCAGTCCAGCATATCTATACAAGCAGTAAATATCTACTACCAATACCATTCAGTCCAGCATATCTATACAAGCAGTAAATATCTACTACCAATACCATTCAGTCCAGCATATCTATACAAGCAGTAAATATCTACTACCAATACCATTCAGTCCAGCATATCTATACAAGCAGTAAATATCTACTACCAATACCATTCAGTCCAGCATATCTATACAAGCAGTAAATATCTACTACCAATACCATTCAGTCCAGCATATCTATACAAGCAGGTAATATCTACTACCAATACCATTCAGTCCAGCATATCTATACAAGCAGTAAATATCTACTACCAATACCATTCAGTCCAGCATATCTATACAAGCAGTAAATATCTACTACCAATACCATTCAGTCCAGCATATCTATACAAGCAGTAAATATCTACAACCAATACCATTCAGTCAGCATGTCTATACAAGCAGTAAAAATCTACTACCAATACCATTCAGTCCAGCATATCTATACAAGCAGTAAATATCTACTACCAATACCATTCAGTCCAGCATATCTATACAAGCAGGTAATATCTACTACCAATACCATTCAGTCCAGCATATCTATACAAGCAGTAAATATCTACTACCAATACCATTCAGTCCAGCATATCTATACAAGCAGGTAATATCTACTACCAATACCATTCAGTCCAGCATATCTATACAAGCAGTAAATATCTACTACCAATACCATTCAGTCCAGCATATCTATACAAGCAGTAAATATCTACTACCAATACCATTCAGTCCAGCATATCTATACAAGCAGTAAATATCTACTACCAATACCATTCAGTCCAGCATATCTATACAAGCAGTAAATATCTACTACCAATACCATTCAGTCCAGCATATCTATACAAGCAGGTAATATCTACTACCAATACCATTCAGTCCAGCATATCTATACAAGCAGTAAATATCTACTACCAATACCATTCAGTCCAGCATATCTATACAAGCAGTAAATATCTACTACCAATACCATTCAGTCCAGCATATCTATACAAGCAGTAAATATCTACTACCAATACCATTCAGTCCAGCATATCTATACAAGCAGTAAATATCTACTACCAATACCATTCAGTCCAGCATATCTATACAAGCAGTAAATATCTACTACCAATACCATTCAGTCCAGCATATCTATACAAGCAGGTATCTATTACCAATACCATTCAGTCCAGCATATCTATACAAGCAGTAAATATCTACTACCAATACCATTCAGTCCAGCATATCTATACAAGCAGGTAATATCTACTACCAATACCATTCAGTCCAGCATATCTATACAAGCAGTAAATATCTACTACCAATACCATTCAGTCCAGCATATCTATACAAGCAGTAAATATCTACTACCAATACCATTCAGTCCAGCATATCTATACAAGCAGTAAATATCTACTACCAATACCATTCAGTCCAGCATATCTATACAAGCAGTAAATATCTACTACCAATACCATTCAGTCCAGCATATCTATACAAGCAGTAAATATCTACTACCAATACCATTCAGTCCAGCATATCTATACAAGCAGTAAATATCTACTACCAATACCATTCAGTCCAGCATATCTATACAAGCAGTAAATATCTACTACCAATACCATTCAGTCCAGCATATCTATACAAGCAGTAAATATCTACTACCAATACCATTCAGTCCAGCATATCTATACAAGCAGTAAATATCTACTACCAATACCATTCAGTCCAGCATATCTATACAAGCAGTAAATATCTACTACCAATACCATTCAGTCCAGCATATCTATACAAGCAGGTAATATCTACTACCAATACCATTCAGTCCAGCATATCTATACAAGCAGTAAATATCTACTACCAATACCATTCAGTCCAGCATATCTATACAAGCAGGTAATATCTACTACCAATACCATTCAGTCCAGCATATCTATACAAGCAGTAAATATCTACTACCAATACCATTCAGTCCAGCATATCTATACAAGCAGGTAATATCTACTACCAATACCATTCAGTCCAGCATATCTATACAAGCAGTAAATATCTACTACCAATACCATTCAGTCCAGCATATCTATACAAGCAGTAAATATCTACTACCAATACCATTCAGTCCAGCATATCTATACAAGCAGTAAATATCTACTACCAATACCATTCAGTCCAGCATATCTATACAAGCAGTAAATATCTACTACCAATACCATTCAGTCAGCATGTCTATACAAGCAGTAAAAATCTACTACCAATACCATTCAGTCCAGCATATCTATACAAGCAGTAAATATCTACTACCAATACCATTCAGTCCAGCATATCTATACAAGCAGGTAATATCTACTACCAATACCATTCAGTCCAGCATATGTATACAAGCAGTAAATATCTACTACCAATACCATTCAGTCCAGCATATCTATACAAGCAAGTAATATCTACTACCAATACCATTCAGTCCAGCATATCTATACAAGCAGTAAATATCTACTACCAATACCATTCAGTCCAGCATATCTATACAAGCAGTAAATATCTACTACCAATACCATTCAGTCCAGCATATCTATACAAGCAGTAAATATCTACTACCAATACCATTCAGTCCAGCATATCTATACAAGCAGTAAATATCTACTACCAATACCATTCAGTCCAGCATATCTATACAAGCAGTAAATATCTACTACCAATACCATTCAGTCCAGCATATCTATACAAGCAGGTAATATCTACTACCAATACCATTCAGTCCAGCATATCTATACAAGCAGTAAATATCTACTACCAATACCATTCAGTCCAGCATATCTATACAAGCAGTAAATATCTACTACCAATACCATTCAGTCCAGCATATCTATACAAGCAGTAAATATCTACTACCAATACCATTCAGTCCAGCATATCTATACAAGCAGGTAATATCTACTACCAATACCATTCAGTCCAGCATATCTATACAAGCAGTAAATATCTACTACCAATACCATTCAGTCCAGCATATCTATACAAGCAGTAAATATCTACTACCAATACCATTCAGTCCAGCATATCTATACAAGCAGTAAATATCTACTACCAATACCATTCAGTCCAGCATATCTATACAAGCAGTAAATATCTACTACCAATACCATTCAGTCCAGCATATCTATACAAGCAGTAAATATCTACTACCAATACCATTCAGTCCAGCATATCTATACAGGCAGTAATTATATAGTACCAATACCATTCAGTCCAGCATATCTATACAAGCAGTAAATATCTACTATCAATACCATTCAGTCCAGCATATCTATACAAGCAGTAAATATCTACTACCAATACCATTCAGTCCAGCATATCTATACAAGCAGGTAATATCTACTACCAATACCATTCAGTCCAGCATATCTATACAAGCAGTAAATATCTACTTACAGGACTATTCAGTTTAGCATACCTATACAAGCAGTAAATATCTACCAATACCATTCAGTCCAGCATATCTATACAAGCAGGTAATATCTACTACCAATACCATTCAGTCCAGCATATCTATACAAGCAGGTAATATCTACTACCAATACCATTCAGTCCAGCATATCTATACAAGCAGTAAATATCTACTACCAATACCATTCAGTCCAGCATATCTATACAAGCAGTAAATATCTACTACCAATACCATTCAGTCCAGCATATCTATACAAGCAGGTAATATCTACTACCAATACCATTCAGTCCAGCATATCTATACAAGCAGGTAATATCTACTACCAATACCATTCAGTCCAGCATATCTATACAAGCAGTAAATATCTACTACCAATACCATTCAGTCCAGCATATCTATACAAGCAGTAAATATCTACTACCAATACCATTCAGTCCAGCATATCTATACAAGCAGTAAATATCTACTACCAATACCATTCAGTCCAGCATATCTATACAAGCAGGTAATATCTACTACCAATACCATTCAGTCCAGCATATCTATACAAGCAGTAAATATCTACTACCAATACCATTCAGTCCAGCATATCTATACAAGCAGTAAATATCTACTACCAATACCATTCAGTCCAGCATATCTATACAAGCAGTAAATATCTACTACCAATACCATTCAGTCCAGCATATCTATACAAGCAGTAAATATCTACTACCAATACCATTCAGTCCAGCATATCTATACAAGCAGTAAATATCTACTACCAATACCATTCAGTCCAGCATATCTATACAAGCAGTAAATATCTATTACCAATACCATTCAGTCCAGCATATCTATACAAGCAGGTAATATCTATTACCAATACCATTCACTCCAGCATATCTATACAAGCAGGTAATGGCTATTACCAGTACCATTTAGCCAGCATATCTATATAAGATTTAAATATCTACTACCAATACCATTCAGTCTGGCATACCTATACAAGCAGTAAATATCTATTACCAATACCATTCAGTCCAGCATATCTATACAAGCAGGTAATATCTACTACCAATACCATTCAGTCCAGCATATCTATACAAGCAGTAAATATCTACTACCAATACCATTCAGTCCAGCATATCTATACAAGCAGTAAATATCTACTACCAATACCATTCAGTCCAGCATATCTATACAAGCAGGTAATATCTACTACCAATACCATTCAGTCCAGCATATCTATACAAGCAGTAAATATCTACTACCAATACCATTCAGTCCAGCATATCTATACAAGCAGTAAATATCTACTACCAATACCATTCAGTCCAGCATATCTATACAAGCAGGTAATATCTACTACCAATACCATTCAGTCCAGCATATCTATACAAGCAGTAAATATCTACTACCAATACCATTCAGTCCAGCATATCTATACAAGCAGTAAATATCTACTACCAATACCATTCAGTCCAGCATATCTATACAAGCAGTAAATATCTACTACCAATACCATTCAGTCCAGCATATCTATACAAGCAGTAAATATCTACTACCAATACCATTCAGTCCAGCATATCTATACAAGCAGTAAATATCTACTACCAATACCATTCAGTCCAGCATATCTATACAAGCATATCTATACAAGCAGTAAATATCTACTACCAATACCATTCAGTCCAGCATATCTATACAAGCAGTAAATATCTACTACCAATACCATTCAGTCCAGCATATCTATACAAGCAGTAAATATCTACTACCAATACCATTCAGTCCAGCATATCTATACAAGCAGTAAATATCTACTACCAATACCATTCAGTCCAGCATATCTATACAAGCAGTAAATATCTACTACCAATACCATTCAGTCCAGCATATCTATACAAGCAGGTAATATCTACTACCAATACCATTCAGTCCAGCATATCTATACAAGCAGTAAATATCTACTACAAATACCATTCAGTCCAGCATATCTATACAAGCAAGTAATATCTACTAACAATAGCATTCTGTCCAGCATATCTATACAAGCAGGTAATATCTACTACCAATACCATTCAGTCCAGCATATCTATACAAGCAGTAAATATCTACTACCAATACCATTCAGTCCAGCATATATATACAAGCAGGTACTATCTACTACCATTACCATTCAGTCCAGCATATCTATACAAGCAGTAAATATCTACTACCAATACCATTCAGTCCAGCATATCTATACAAGCAGTTAGTATCTACTACCGATATCATTCAGTCCAGCATATCTATACAAGCAGTAAATATCTACTACCAATACCACTCAGTCCAGCATATGTATACAAGCAGGTAATATCTACTACCAATACCATTCAGTCCAGCATATCTATACAAGCATTAGATATCTACTACCAATACCATTCAGTCCAGCATATCTGTAAAAGCAGGAAATAACTACAACCAATACCATTTAGTCCAGCAAATCTTTACAAGCAGTAAATATCTACTACCAATACCATTCAGTACAGCATATCTATACAAGCAGTAAATATCTATTAGCAATAGCATTCTGTCCAGCATATCTATACAAGCAGGTATTATGTACAACTAATACCATTCAGTCCAGCATATCAATGCAAGCAGTAAATATCTACTACCAATACCATTCAGTCCAGCATATCTAATAAAACAGTACATATTTACTACCAATACCATTCATCCAGCATATCTATACAAGCAGTAAATATCTACTAGCAATACCATTCATTCCACCATATCTATACAAGCGGTAAATATCTACTACCAATACCATTCATTCCAGCATATCTATACAAGCAGGTAATCTCTAGTAACAATAACATTCAGTCCAGCATAATTATACAAGCGGTAAATATCTACTACCCTTACCATTCAGTCCAGCATATCTATACAAGCATGTAATATCTACTACCAAAACCATTCTCTCCAGCATATCTATACAAGCAGGTAATATCTACTACCAATACCATTCAGTCCAGCATATCTATACAAGCAGGTAATATCTATACCAATACCATTCAGTCCAGCAACTCTATTAAAGCAGGTAATATCTACTACCAATATCATTCAGTCCAGCATATCCAGCTTGTGCCAAATATGTTGATGGCATTCTTAAACCATACATCCAAGTGGAAACCCAGATTTGTAAGGATTCCTGGGATTTTTTTAGAGAACATTAATAAAATTGAGTTCAATCTGGATGTTGTTTTCCTAGTAGTAGATGTTAAAGATCTCTACACAGTCATTCCTCATCAACTTGGTATAGACTGGACAAGGAACTTTATGTTAGCCAAAAACGCTTCCAGTGTACAGATGTATTTAGTTGAGACCCTTTTAGACCTAGTATTATCAAATAATTTATTGGTATGTAAAGACTAATTTTTTATTCAAAACACTGGGATAGCCATGGGGTCACCCTGTGGATGCAGTTTTGCCAACAGTGTCATGGCATTCTGGGAACGCAACTGGCTGTTCAATAATGAATTGTATCAACAACATGTCACTTGGTATACTAGATACCAAGATGACGTGTTTCATATGGAAAGGTCCTCAAAACTTGATCCCTGACTTTATCAAGAGTATTTCTAGAATGACTGACTTTCTCGAGTTTACTTATTCTATAGGAGTGGATGAAATGAATTTTTTAGATGTAAAAATCTGTAAAGATAGAGTTAACAACAAATTTAAATCTTTAATTTACAGAAAGCCAACTTATTCAAATAGTTACCTCCATTTTACTAGCTGTCATCCCTTTTACCAAAAAAGAAGTGTATTAAAAGGGCAACTCATTAGGGCTGCCAGGATGACCTCCGATGAGACAGATTTTATTAAGGAATGTGATTACATTGGATCAATGTTTTTAAGTAGAGGGTATCCTGATAGTCTAATAAAAGAGTTGACACAGGAAGTGCAGGTTAAAAGAAATAATGGATATTTCTTGCCCCTATTGAGTGGTGGTATGATGGTTAGATCAAGTAAGGACACCACCAAGATGAGTTCTTCTGTATATCCTAGCATTAATTTTTTGGTCACATATAGTGTGGACTATAAAATCATTAGAGAAATAGTAGTTAAGAATTGGAGCATCATTCTAGAAGATAGAACTCTAGTTAAAGTTTTGGGAACATATCCAAAATTTACATATAGAAGGGGTACTAATCTCAAAAATCTTGTTGAAATGGCCACTTGGAAAGCTAAAGATAAAGTAGTGGGAATGCGAAAATGTGATATGTGCCCCCTATGTAAATTTATTTACTCGGGTAACAAAGTGTATGTCAACAGTAAAAATTATTTCATTAATGGAAATTATAACTGTGACACTAAGGGAGTAGTATATGTAGCTCTATGTGAGAAATGTCCCTCCTTCTATATAGGCAAAACTGAGAGGAAAATAAAGAAAAGAGTTTATGAAAATATTTATGCCATAGGTAGGAGGGATTTGACAAATGCACTGGCCAGGCACATTTTGGAGTACCCAGATCACCGATTTGTTTTCAATGTAGTTCATCAGGTAAAAAATGATGTTAGGGTAGGTCCTTGGCAGTTGCATTTAGAAGAGCAAGAATTATTTTGGCAGATTAGAACATGTGCACATCTTCCTCCAGGGCTGAATGATTATGTTTCCATTAAGTGTATTCTCAAACTAAAAGCTCTTCTTAGATAAACTTTATGTGGATGCTTATGTACTTGGATTTATTTATAGTGAGATGTCCCACTTTTTAATAGTTGTGTTATTAATGCCTAAAACCTTGAAGCATTCGTATTATATCTATTTGTTGTTGTTGATCCACTTCAGTATATTTAATGTGGTGTATATACAGCTTTTTAGTTTAGTTTTTATCACTGTATTTAAATGTTATACATTCCTTCTATGTTCCTGAAAGAATGAGTGGGAAATGGAATGTTTTTTACATAATTAGTATTTTAATTATTGAGTATAGTTTTGGTTTAATTTCTTAAGGATTTATCTACTGGGATTGGTTAATTATTTAAATGTTTAATTAGGTGTTGCGTATTAGAGTTTATATAAAAAGAGAGCTGTGATGTTTGTTTTATGTCTGATGAAGGCTGAGCATTGGCTTGGCTGAAAGCGCTTACAGTAATAAATAGACAGTGCCGTTTATATCAGCCTGATTCCGCGTTTTGTTTATGTTTACAAGCAGTAAATATCTACAACCAATACCATTCAGTCAGGATATCTATACAATCAGTGAATATCTACTACATATAACATTGAGTCCAGCATATCTATGCAAGCAGTAAATATCTACAACCAATACCATTCAGCCAGGATATCTATACAATCAGTGAATATCTACTACATATAACATTGAGTCCAGCATATCTATACAAGCAGTAAATATCTACTACCAATACCATTGAGTCCGGAACACCTATACAAGCAGTAAATATCTATTACCAATACCATTCAGTCCAGCATATCTATATTAGCCGGTAATTCCGACTACGAATTCCATTCAATCCAGCATATCTATACAAGCAGGTAACATCTACAACCAATACCATTCAGTCCAGCATATCTATACTGCAGGTAATATCTACTACCGATACCATTCAGTCCAGCATATCTATACAAGCAGTAAATACCTACTACAAACACCATTCAGTCCAGCATATCTATACAAGCAGGTAATATCTACTACCAATACCATTCAGTCCAGCATATCTATACAAGCAGTAAATATCTACTACCAATACCACTCAGTCCAGCATATTTATACAAGCAGTAATATCTACTACAAATACCATTCAATCCAGCATATCTATTCAAGCAGTAAATATATACTACCAATGCCATCCGTCCTGCATATCTATACAAGCAGGTAATATCTACTACCAATACCATTCAGTCCAGCATATCTATAGAATCAGTAAATATCTACTACCTATACCATTCAGTCCAGCATACCTATACAAGCAGTAAACATCTACTACCGATACAATTCAGTCTTGCATATCTATACAAGCATGTAGTATCTACTGCCAATACCATTCAGTCCAGCATATCTATACAAGCAGTAAATACCTACTACCAATACCATTAATCCAGTATATCTATACATGCAGATAATATCTACTAGCAATACCATTCAGTACAGCATATCTATACAAGCATAAATATCTACTATGAATACCATTCATCCAGCATATATATACAAGCAGGTAATATCTGCTACCAATACCATTCAGTCCAGCATATCTATAAAGCAGTAAATATCTACTACCAATACCATTCAGTCCAGCATAGATATACAAGCAGTAAATATCTACTACCAATACCATTCACTCCAGCATATCTATACAAGCAGTAAATATCTACTACCAATTCCATTCAGTCCAGCATAGATATACAAGCAGTAAATATCTACTACCAATACCATTCATCCAGAATAGCTATACAAGCGGGTATCATCTCCTACCGATACCATTCAGTCCAGCATATCTATACAAGCAGGCAATATCTACTACCGATACCATTCAGTCCAGCATATCTGTACAAGCAGTTATTATCTACTACCAATACCATTCAGTTCAGCATATCTAATAAAACAGTACATATCACCTACCAATACCATTCATCCAGCATATCTATACAAGCAGGTAATATCTACTACCAATACCATTCAGTCCAGCTTATCTTTACAAGCAGTAAATATCTACTACCAATACAATTCATTCCAGCATACTTGTACAAACAGGTAATATCTACTACCAATACCATTCGTTCAGCATATCTATACAAGCAGTAAATATCTACTACCAATACCATTCAGTCGAGCGTATCTGTACAAGCAGTAAAAATCTTCTACCAATACCATTCAGTCCAGCATATGCATACAAGCAGTAAATATCTACTGCCAATACCATTCAGTCCAGCATATCTATGCAAGCAGTAAATATCTACTATCAATACCATTCATTCCAGCATATCTATACAAGCAGTAAATATCTACTACCAATACCATTCAGTCCAGCATACCTATATAAGCAGTAAATATCTACCACCAATACCATTCAGTCAAGCATATCTATACAAGCAGGTTTTTTTACTACCAATTCCATTCAGTCCAGCATATCTATACAAGCTGTAAATATTTACTACCAATACCATTTGTCCAGCATATCTATACAAGCAGGTAATATCTACTACCAATACCATTCAGTCCAGCATATCTATACAAACAGTAAATTTCTACTACCAATATCATTCAGTCCAGCATATCTATACAAGCAGGTAGTTTCTACTACCAATACCATTCAGCCCAGCATATCTATACAAGCAGTAAATATCTACTACCAATACCATTCATCCAGCATATCTATACAAGCAGGTAACATCTACTACCAATACTATTCAGTTTAGCATATCTATACCAGCAGTAAATATCTACTACCAATACCATTCAGTACAGCATACCTATACAAGAAGTAAATATCTACTACCAATACCATTCAGTCCAGCATATCTATACAAGAAGCTAATATCTACTACGAATTCCAGTCAATCCAGCATATCTATACAAGCAGTAAATATCTACTACCAATGTCATCCGTCCTGCATATCTACACAAGCAGGTAATATCTACTACCAATACCATTCAGTCCAGCATATGTATGCAATCAGTAAATATCTACTACCTATACCATTCAGTCCAGCATACCTATACAAGCAGTAAACATCTACTACCGATACAATTCAGTCTTGCATATCTATACAAGCATGTAGTATCTACTGCCAATACCATTCAGTCCAACATATCTATACAAGCAGTAAATATTTACTACCAATACCATTCATCCAGCATATCTATACATGCAGGTAATATCTACTAGCAATACCATTCAGTACAGCGTATCTATACAAGCATAAATATCTACTACCAATACCATTCAGTCCTGCATATCTATACAAGCAATAAATATCTACTACCAATACCATTAAGTCCAGCATATCTATTCAAGCAGTAAATATCTTCTACCAATGCCATTCAGTCCAGCATATCTATACAAGCAGTAAATATCTACTACCAATACCATTCAGTCCAGCATACCTATATAAGCAGAAAATATCTATTACCAATACCTTTCAGTCCAGCATATCTATACAAGCAGATAATATCTACTACCAATACAATTCAGTCCAGCATATCTATACATGCAGGTGGTATCTACTGCCAATACCATTCAGTCCAGAATATCTATACAAGCTGTAAATATCTACTATGAATACCATTCAGTCCAGCATATCTAATAAAACAGTACATATTTACTACCAATACCATTCATCTAGCATATCTATACAAGCAGTAAATATCTACTACCAATACCATTCAGTACAGCATATCTAATAAAACAGTACATATTTACTACCAATACCATTCATCCAGCATATCTATACAAGCAGTAAATATCTACTACCAATACCATTCAGTCCAGCATATCTAATAAAACAGTACATATTTACTACCAATACCATTCATCCAGCATATCTATACAAGCAGGTAATATCTACTACCAATACCATTCAGTCCAGCTTATCTATGCAAGCAGTAAATATCTACTACAAATACAATTAATTCCAGCATATCTGTATAAACAGGTAATATCTACTACAAATACCATTCATTCAGCATATCTATACAAGCAGTAAATATCTACTACCAATACCATTCAGTCGAGTGTATCTGTACAAGCAGTAAAAATCTTCTACCAATACCATTCAGTACAGCAATATATATACAAGCAGTAAATATCTACTACCAATACCATTCAGTCCATCATATCTATACAAGCAGTTAATATCTAATGCTGATACCATTCAGAGCAGCATATCTAATAAAACAGTACATATCTACTATTAATACCATTCATCCAGCATATCTATACAAGCAGTAAATATCAACTATCAATACCATTCAGTCCAGCATATCTTTACAAGCAGTAAATATCTACTACCAATACCATTCATCCAGCATAGATGTACAAGCAGTAAATATCTACTACCAATACCATTCAGTCCAGCATATCTATACAAGCAGGTAATATATACTACCGATATCATTCAGTCCAGCATATCTATACAAGCAGTAAATATCTACTACCAATACCACACAGTACAACATATGTATACAAGCAGGTAATATCTACTACCAATACCATTCAGTCCAGCATATCTATACAAGAAGTAGATATCTACTACCAATACCATTCAGTCCAGCATATCTGTAAAAGCAGGAAATAACTACAACCAATACCATTTAGTCCAGCAAATCTTTACAAGCAGTAAATATCTACTACCAATAGCATTCAGTACAGCATATCTATACAAGCAGTAAATATCTATTAGCAATAGCATTCTGTCCAGCATATCTATACAAGCAGGTATTATCTACAACCAATGCCATTTTGTCCTGCATATCTATACAAGCAGTAAATATCTACTACCAATAACATTCATTCCAGTCTATCTATACAAGCAGGTAATCTCTACTAACAATAACATTCAGTCCAGCATATCTATACAAGCAAGTAATATCTACTACTGACACCATTCTCTCCAGCATATCTATACAAACAGGTAATATCTACTACCAATACCATTCAGTCAGAATATCTATACAATCAGTGAATATCTACTACATATAACATTGAGTCCAGCATATCTATGCAAGCAGTAAATATCTACAACCAATACCATTCAGTCCAGCATATCTATACTGCAGGTAATATCTACTACCGATACCATTCAGTCCAGCATATCTATGCAAGCAGTAAATACCTACTACAAACATCACTCAGTCCAGCATATCTATACAAGCAGGTAATATCTACTACCAATACCATTCAGTCCAGCATATCTATACAAGCAGTAAATATCAACTACCAATACCACTCAGTCCAGCATATTTATACAAGCAGTAATTTCTACTACAAATACCAATCAATCCAGCATATTTATACAAGCAGTAAATATCTACTACCAATGCCATCCGTCCTGCATATCTATACAAACAGGTAATATCTACTACCAATACCATTCAGTCCAGCATATCGATATAATCAGTAAAAATCTACTACCTATACCATTCAGTCCAGCATACCTATACAAGCAGTAAACATCTACTACCGATACAATTCAGTCTTGCATATCTATACAAGCATGCAGTATCTACTGCCAATGCCATTCAGTCCAGCATATCTATACAAGCAGTAAATACCTACTACCAATACCATTAATCCAGCATATCTATACATGCAGATAATATCTACTAGCAATACCATTCAGTACAGCATATCTATACAAGCATAAATATCTACTATGAATACCATTCATCCAGCATATATATACAAGCATGTAATATCTACTACCAATACCATTCAGTCCAGCATATCTATAAAGCAGTAAATATCTACTACCAATACCATTCAGTCCAGCATAGATATACAAGCAGTAAATATCTACTACCAATACCATTCACTCCAGCATATCTATACAAGCAGTAAATATCTACTACCAATTCCATTCAGTCCAGCATAGATATACAAGCAGTAAATATCTACTACCAGTACCATTCATCCAGCATAGCTATACAAGCGGGTATCATCTGCTACCGATACCATTCAGTCCAGCATATCTATACAAGCAGGCAATATCTACTACCGATACCATTCAGTCCAGCATATCTGTACAAGCAGTTATTATCTACTACCAATACCATTCAGTTTAGCATATCTAATAAAACAGTACATATCACCTACCAATACCATTCATCCAGCATATCTATACAAGCAGGTAATATCTACTACCAATACCATTCAGTCCAGCTTATCTTTACAAGCAGTAAATATCTACTACCAATACAATTCATTCCAGCATACTTGTACAAACAGGTAATATCTACTACCAATACCATTCGTTCAGCATAACTATACAAGCAGTAAATATCTACTACCAATACCATTCAGTCGAGCGTATCTGTACAAGCAGTAAAAATCTTCTACCAATACCATTCAGTCCAGCATATGCATACAAGCAGTAAATATCTACTGCCAGTACCATTCAGTCCAGCATATCTATGCAAGCAGTAAATATCTACTATCAATACCATTCATTCCAGCATATCTATACAAGCAGTAAATATCTACTACCAATACCATTCAGTCCAGCATACCTATATAAGCAGTAAATATCTACCACCAATACCATTCATTCAAGCATATTTATACAAGCAGGTTGTTTTACTACCAATTCCATTCAGTCCAGCATATCTATACAAGCTGTAAATATTTACTACCAATACCATTTGTCCAGCATATCTATACAAGCAGGTAATATCTACTACCAATACCATTCAGTCCAGCATATCTATACAAGCAGTAAATTTCTACTACCAATATCATTCAGTCCAGCATATCTATACAAGCAGGTAGTTTCTACTACCAATACCATTCAGCCCAGCATATCTATACAAGCAGTAAATATCTACTACCAATACCATTCATCCAGCATATCTATACAAGCAGGTAACATCTACTACCAATACTATTCAGTTTAGCATATCTATACCAGCAGTAAATATCTACTACCAATACCATTCAGTACAGCATACCTATACAAGAAGTAAATATCTACTACCAATACCATTCAGTCCAGCATATCTATACAAGAAGCTAATATCTACTACGAATTCCAGTCAATCCAGCATATCTATACAAGCAGTAAATATCTACTACCAATGTCATCCGTCCTGCATATCTACACAAGCAGGTAATATCTACTACCAATACCATTCAGTCCAGCATATGTATGCAATCAGTAAATATCTACTACCTATACCATTCAGTCCAGCATACATATACAAGCAGTAAACATCTACTACCAATACAATTCAGTCTTGCATATCTATACAAGCATGTAGTATCTACTGCCAATACCATTCAGTCCAACATATCTATACAAGCAGTAAATATTTACTACCAATACCATTCATCCAGCATATCTATACATGCAGGTAATATCTACTAGCAATACCATTCAGTACAGCGTATCTATACAAGCATAAATATCTACTACCAATACCATTCAGTCCTGCATATCTATACAAGCAATAAATATCTACTACCAATACCATTAAGTCCAGCATATCTATACAAGCAGTAAATATCTTCTACCAATGCCATTCAGTCCAGCATATCTATACAAGTAGTAAATATCTATTACCAATACCTTTCAGTCCAGCATATCTATACAAGCAGATAATATCTACTATGAATTGCAATGAGTCCAGCATATCTATGCAAGCAGCAAATATCTACTACCAATACAATTCAGTCCAGCATATCTATACATGCAGGTGGTATTTACTGCCAATACCATTCAGTCCAGAATATCTATACAAGCTGTAAATATCTACTATGAATACCATTCAGTCCAGCATATCTAATAAAACAGTACATATTTACTACCAATACCATTCATCCAGCATATCTATACAAGCAGTAAATATCTACTACCAATACCATTCAGTACAGCATATCTAATAAAACAGTACATATTTACTACCAATACCATTCATCCAGCATATCTATACAAGCAGTAAATATCTACTACCAATACCATTCAGTCCAGCATATCTAATAAAACAGTACATATTTACTACCAATACCATTCATCCAGCATATCTATACAAGCAGGTAATATCTACTACCAATACCATTCAGTCCAGCTTATCTATGCAAGCAGTAAATATCTACTACAAATACAATTAATTCCAGCATATCTGTATAAACAGGTAATATCTACTACAAATACCATTCATTCATCATATCTATACAAGCAGTAAATATCTACTACCAATACCATTCAGTCGAGTGTATCTGTACAAGCAGTAAAAATCTTCTACCAATACCATTCAGTACAGCAATATATATACAAGCAGTAAATATCTACTACCAATACCATTCAGTCCATCATATCTATACAAGCAGTTAATATCTACTATCGATCCCATTCAGTCCACATATCTGTAAAAGCAGTAGATATCTACTACCATTACTATTCAGTCCAGCATATCTATACAAGCAGGTAATATCTAATGCTGATACCATTCAGAGCAGCATATCTAATAAAACAGTACATATCTACTATTAATACCATTCATCCAGCATATCTATACAAGCAGTAAATATCAACTACCAATACCATTCAGTCCAGCATATCTTTACAAGCAGTAAATATCTACTACCAATACCATTCAGTCCAGCATATCTATACAAGCAGGTAATATCTACTACCAATGCCATTCAGTCCAGCATATCTGTACAAGCAGTTATTATCTACCACCAATACCATTCAGTACAGCATATCTAATAAAACAGTACATATCTACTACCAATACCATTCATCCAGCATAGATGTACAAGCAGTAAATATCTACTACCAATACCATTCAGTCCAGCATATCTATACAAGCAGGTAATATCTACTACCAATATCATTCAGTCCAGCATATCTATACAAGCAGTAAATATCTACTACCAATACCATTCAGTCCAGCATATCTGTAAAAGCAGGAAATAACTACAACCAATACCATTTAGTCCAGCAAATCTTTACAAGCAGTAAATATCTACTACCAATAGCATTCAGTACAGCATATCTATACAAGCAGTAAATATCTATTAGCAATAGCATTCTGTCCAGCATATCTATACAAGCAGGTATTATCTACAACCAATGCCATTTTGTCCTGCATATCTATACAAGCAGTAAATATCTACTACCAATAACATTCATTCCAGTCTATCTATACAAGCAGGTAATCTCTACTAACAATAACATTCAGTCCAGCATTTGTATACAAGCAGTAAATATCTACTACCCTTACCATTCAGTCCAGCATATCTATACAAGCAAGTAATATCTACTACTGACACCATTCTCTCCAGCATATCTATACAAGCAAGTAATATCTACTACTGAAACCATTCTCTCCAGCATATCTATACAAGCAGGTAATATCTACTACCAATATCATTCAGTCCAGCATATCTATACAAGCTGGCAATATCTGCTACCAGTACCATTCAGTCCAGAATATCTATACAAGCAGTTAATTTCTACTACCAATATCATTCAGTCCAGCATATATATACAAGCAGTAAATATCTACAACCAATACCATTCAGCCAGGATATCTATACAATCAGTGAATATCTACTACATATAACATTGAGTCCAGCATATCTATGCAAGCAGTAAATATCTATTACCAATACCATTCAGTCCGGCATATCTATACAAGCAGGTAATGGCTACTACTAATACCATTCCGTCCAGCATATTTATACAAGCAGGAAATATCTACTACCAATACCATTGAGTCCGGCACACCTATACAAGCAGTAAATATCTATTAGCAATACCATTCAGTCCAGCATATCTATACTAGCCGGTAATTCCGACTACGAATTCCATTCAATCCAGCATATCTATACAAGCAGGTAACATCTACTACCGATACCATTCAGTCCAGCATATCTATGCAAGCAGCAAATACCTACTACAAACACCACTCAGTCCAGCATATCTATACAAGCAGGTAATATCTACTACCAATACCATTCAGTCCAGCATATCTATACAAGCAGTAAATATCTACTACCAATACCACTCAGTCCAGCATATTTATACAAGCAGTAATTTCTACTACAAATACCAATCAATCCAGCATATCTATACAAGCTGTAAATATCTACTACCAATACCATTCAGTCCAGCATATCTATAAAGCAGTAAATATCTACTACCAATACCTTTCAGTCCAGCATAGATATACAAGCAGTAAATATCTGCTACCAATACCATTCAGTCCAGCATATCTATACAAGCAGTAAATATCTACTACCAATTCCATTCAGTCCAGCATAGATATACAAGCAGTAAATATCTACTACCAGTACCATTCATCCAGCATACCAAAACAAGCGGGTATCATCTGCTACCGATACCATTCAGTCCAGCATATCTATACAAGCAGGCAATATCTACTACCGATACCATTCAGTCCAGCATATCTGTACAAGCAGTTATTATCTACTACCAATACCATTAAGTCCAGCATATCTAATAAAACAGTACATATCTACTACCAATACCATTCATCCAGCATATCTATACAAGCAGGTAATATCTACTACCAATACCATTCAGTCCAGCTTATCTATACAAGCAGTAAATATCTACTACCAATACAATTCATTCCAGCATACTTGTACAAACAGGTAATATCTACTACCAATACCATGCGTTCAGCATATCTATACAAAAAGTAAATATCTACTACCAATACTATTCAGTCGAGCTTATCTGTACAAGCAGTAAAAATCTTCTACCAATACCATTCAGTCCAGCATATGTATACAAGAAGTAAATATCTACTACCAATACCATTCAGTCCAGCATATCTATGCAAGCAGTAAATATCTACTACCAATACCATTCATTCCAGCATATCTATACAAGCAGTAAATATCTACTACCAATACCATTCAGTCCAGCATACCTATATAAGCAGTAAATATCTACCACCAATACCATTCAGTCAAGCATATCTATACAAGCAGGTTTTTTTACTACCAATTCCATTCAGTCCAGCATATCTATACAAGCTGTAAATATTTACTACCAATACCATTTGTCCAGCATATTTATACAAACAGGTAATATCTACTACCAATACTATTCAGTCCAGCATATCTATACAAGCAGTAAATTTCTACTACCAATATCATTCAGTCCAGCATATCTATACAAGCAGGTAGTTTCTACTACCAATACCATTCAGCCCAGCATATCTATACAAGCAGTAAATATCTACTACCAATACTATTCAGTTTAGCATATCTATACAAGCAGTAAATATCTACTACCAATACCATTCAGTACAGCATATCTATACAAGCAGTAAATATCTACTACCAATACCATTCAGTCCAGCATATCTATACATGCAGGTAATACCTACTTCCAATACCATTCAGTTCAGCATATCTATACAAGCAGTACATATCTACTACCAATACCATTCAGTCCAGCATATCTATACAAGCAGGTAATATCTACTATGAATTCCATTCAATCCAGCATATCTATTCAAGCAGTAAATATATACTACCAATGCCATCCGTCCTGCATATCTATACAAGCAGGTAATATCTACTACCAATACCATTCAGTCCAGCATATCTATACAATCAGTAAATATCTACTACCTATACCATTCAGTCCAGCATACCTATACAAGCAGTAAACATCTACTACCGATACAATTCAGTCTTGCATATCTATACAAGCATGTAGTATCTACTGCCAATACCATTCAGTCCAGCATATCTATACAAGCAGTAAATATCTACTACCAATACCATTCATCCAGCATATCTATACATGCAGGTAATATCTACTAGCAATACCATTCAGTCCAGCATATCTACAAAAGCATAAATATCTACTACCAATACCATTCAGTCCTGCATATCTATACAAGCAATAAATATCTACTACCAATACCATTAAGTCCAGCATATCTATACAAGCAGTAAATATCTTCTACCAATGCCATTCAGTCCAGCATATCCATACAAGCAGTAAATATCTACTACCAATACCATTCAGTCCAGCATACCTATACAAGTAGCAAATATATATTACCAATACCTTTCAGTCCAGCATATCTATACAAGCAGATAATATCTACTATGAATTGCAATGAGTCCAGCATATCTATACAAGCAGTAAATATCTACTACCAATACAATTCAGTCCAGCATATCTATACATGCAGGTGGTATCTACTGCCAATACCATTCAGTCCAGCATATATATACAAGCTGTAAATATCTACTATGAATACCATTCATCCAGCATATATATATATATACAAGCAGGTAATATCTACTACCAATACCATTCAGTCCAGCATATCTAATAAAACAGTACATATTTACTACCAATACCATTCATCCAGCGTATCTATACAAGCAGGTAATATCTACTACCAATACCATTCAGCCAGCTTATCTATACAAGCAGTAAATATCTACTACGAATACAATTAATTCCAGCATATCTGTATAAACAGGTAATATCTACTACCAATACCATTCTTTCAGCATATCTATACAAGCAGTAAATATCTACTACCAATACCATTCAGTCGAAATATCTGTACAAGCAGTAAAAATCTTCTACCAATACCATTCAGTACAGCAATATATATACAAGCAGTAAATATCTACTACCAATACCATTCAGTCCATCATATCTATACAAGCAGTTAATATCTACTATCGATCCCATTCAGTCCACATATCTGTACAAGCAGTAGATATCTACTACCATTACTATTCAGTCCAGCATATCTATACAAGCAGGTAATAGCTAATGCTGATACAATTCAGAGCAGCATATCTAATAAAACATTACATATCTACTATTAATACCATTCATCCAGCATATCTATACAAGCAGTAAATATCAACTACCAATACCATTCAGTCCAGCATATCTTTACAAGCAGTAAATATCTACTACCAATACCTTTCAGTCCAGCATATCTATACAAGCAGGTAATATCTACTACCAATACCATTCAGTCCAGCATATCTGTACAAGCAGTTATTATCTACTACCAATACCATTCAGTCCAGCATATCTAATAAAACAGTACATATCTACTACCAATACCATTCATCCAGCATAGATATACAAGCAGTAAATATCTACTACCAATACCATTCAGTCCAGCATATCTATACAAGCAGGTAATATCTACTTCCGATATCATTCAGTCCAGCATGTCTATACAAGCAGTAAATATCTACTACCAATACCACACAGTCCAGCATATGTATACAAGCAGGTAATATCTACTACCAATACCATTCAGTCCAGCATATCTATACAAGAAGTAGATATCTACTACCAATACCATTCAGTCCAGCATATCTGTAAAGCAGGAAATAACTACAACCAATACCATTTAGTCCAGCAAATCTTTACAAGCAGTAAATATCTACTACCAATACCATTCAGTACAGCATATCTATACAAGCAGTAAATATCTACTACCAATACCATTCAGTCCAGCATATCTATACAAGCAGGTAATATCTACTTCCGATATCATTCAGTCCAGCATGTCTATACAAGCAGTAAATATCTACTACCAATACCACACAGTCCAGCATATGTATACAAGCAGGTAATATCTACTACCAATACCATTCAGTCCAGCATATCTATACAAGAAGTAGATGTCTACTACCAATACCATTCAGTCCAGCATATCTGTAAAAGCAAGAAATAACTACAACCAATACCATTTAGTCCAGCAAATCTTTACAAGCAGTAAATATCTACTACCAATACCATTCAGTACAGCATATCTATACAAGCAGTAAATATCTACTACCAATACCATTCAGTCCAGCATATCTATACAAGCAGGTAATATCTACTTCCGATATCATTCAGTCCAGCATGTCTATACAAGCAGTAAATATCTACTACCAATACCACACAGTCCAGCATATGTATACAAGCAGGTAATATCTACTACCAATACCATTCAGTCCAGCATATCTATACAAGAAGTAGATATCTACTACCAATACCATTCAGTCCAGCATATCTGTAAAAGCAGGAAATAACTACAACCAATACCATTTAGTCCAGCAAATCTTTACAAGCAGTAAATATCTACTACCAATACCATTCAGTACAGCATATCTATACAAGCAGTAAATATCTATTAGCAATAGCATTCTGTCCAGCATATCTATACAAGCAGGTATTATCTACAACCAATGCCATTTTGTCCTGCATATCTATACAAGCAGTAAATATCTACTACCAATACCATTCATTCCAGTCTATCTATACAAATAGGTAATCTCTACTAACAATAACATTCAGTCCAGCATATGTATACAAGCAGTAAATATCTACTACCCTTACCATTCAGTCCAGCATATCTATACAAGCAAGTAATATCTACTACTGACACCATTCTCTCCAGCATATCTATACAAGCAGGTAATATCTACTACCAATATCATTCAGTCCAGCATATCTATTCAAGCAGGTAATATCTACTAGCAATACCATTCAGTCCAGCATATCTATACAAGCAGTAAATTTCTGCTACCAATATCATTCAGTCCAGCATATCTATACAAGCAGGTAGTTTCTACTACCAATACCATTCAGCCCAGCATATCTATAAAAGCAGTAAATAGCTACTACCAATACCATTCATCCAGCATATCTATACAAGCAGGTAACATCTACTATCAATACCATTCAGTTAAGCATATCTATACAAGCAGTAAATACCTACTACAAACACCATTCAGTCCAGCATATCTATACAAGAAGCTAATATCTACTACGAATTCCAATCAATCCAGCATATCTATACAAGCAGTAAATATCTACTACCAATGCCATCCGTCCTGCATATCTATACAAGCAGGTAATATCTAGTACCAATACCATGCAGCCCAGCATACCTATACAAGCAGTACACATCTATTACCGATACAATTCAGTCTTGCATATCTATACAAACATGTAGTATCTACTGACAATACCATTCAGTCAAGCATATCTATACAAGCAGTAACTATCTACTACCAATACCATTCAGTCCAGCATATCTATACAAGCAGTAAATACCTACTACCAATTCCATTCAGTCCAGCATATCCATACAAGCAGTAAATATCTACTACCAATACCATTCAGTCCAGCATACCTATACAAGCAGTAAATATCCACTACTAAAACCATTCAGTCCAGCATATCTATATAAGCAGGTAATATCTACTACCAATACCATTCAGTCCAGCTTATCTATACAAGCAGTAAATATCTACTACCAATACAATTCATTCCAGCATATCTGTACAAACAGGTAATATCTACTAACAATACCACTCGTTCAGCATATCTATATAAACAGTAAATATCTACTACCAATACCATTCAGTTGAGCGTATCTGTACAAGCATAAATATATACCTCCAATACCATTCAGTCCAGCATATCTATACAAGCAGTAAATATCTACTTCCAATACCATTCAGTTCAGCATATTTATACAACAGGTAATGTCTACTACCAATACCATTCAGTCCACCATATCTATACAAGCAGTAAATATCTACTACCAATACCATTCAGTTCAGCATATCTATACAAGCAGTAAATATCTTCTACAAATACTATTCATTCCAGTATATCTACACAAGCAGTACATATCTACTACCAATATCATTCAGTCCAGCAAATCTATACAAGTAGTAAATATCTACTTCCAATACCATTCAGTCCAGTATATCTATACAAGCACTAAATACCTACTACCAATTCCATTCAGTCCAGCATATCTGTACAAGCAGTAAATATCTTCTACCAATGCCATTCAGTCCAGCATATCTATACAAGCAGTAAATATCTACTACCAATACCATTCAGTCCAGCATACCTATACAAGCAGCAAATATCTACTACCAATACCTTTCAGTCCAGCATATCTATACAAGCAGATAATATCTACTATGAATTGCAATGAGTCCAGCATATCTATACAAGCAGCAAATATCTACTACCAATACAATTCAGTCCAGCATATCTATACATGCAGGTGGTATCTACTGCCAATACCATTCAGTCCAGCATATATATACAAGCTGTAAATATCTACTATGAATACCATTCATCCAGCATATATATATATACAAGCAGGTAATATCTACTACCAATACCATTCAGTCCAGCATATCTAATAAAACAGTACATATTTACTACCAATACCATTCATCCAGCGTATCTATACAAGCAGGTAATATCTACTACCAATACCATTCAGCCAGCTTATCTATACAAGCAGTAAATATCTACTATGAATACAATTAATTCCAGCATATCTGTATAAACAGGTAATATCTACTACCAATACCATTCTTTCAGCATATCTATACAAGCAGTAAATATCTACTACCAATACCATTCAGTCGAGCGTATCTGTACAAGCAGTAAAAATCTTCTACCAATACCATTCAGTACAGCAATATATATACAAGCAGTAAATATCTACTACCAATACCATTCAGTCCATCATATCTATACAAGCAGTTAATATCTACTATCGATCCCATTCAGTCCACATATCTGTACAAGCAGTAGATATCTACTACCATTACAATTCAGTCCAGCATATCTATACAAGCAGGTAATATCTAATGCTGATACAATTCAGAGCAGCATATCTAATAAAACATTACATATCTACTATTAATACCATTCATCCAGCATATCTATACAAGCAGTAAATATCAACTACCAATACCATTCAGTCCAGCATATCTTTACAAGCAGTAAATATCTACTACCAATACCTTTCAGTCCAGCATATCTATACAAGCAGGTAATATCTACTACCAATACCATTCAGTCCAGCATATCTGTACAAGCAGTTATTATCTACTACCAATACCATTCAGTCCAGAATATCTAATAAAACAGTACATATCTACTACCAATACCATTCATCCAGCATAGATATACAAGCAGTAAATATCTACTACCAATACCATTCAGTCCAGCATATCTATACAAGCAGGTAATATCTACTTCCGATATCATTCAGTCCAGCATGTCTATACAAGCAGTAAATATCTACTACCAATACCACACAGTCCAGCATATGTATACAAGCAGGTAATATCTACTACCAATACCATTCAGTCCAGCATATCTATACAAGAAGTAGATATCTACTACCAATACCATTCAGTCCAGCATATCTGTAAAAGCAGGAAATAACTACAACCAATACCATTTAGTCCAGCAAATCTTTACAAGCAGTAAATATCTACTACCAATACCATTCAGTACAGCATATCTATACAAGCAGTAAATATCTACTACCAATACCATTCAGTCCAGCATATCTATACAAGCAGGTAATATCTACTTCCGATATCATTCAGTCCAGCATGTCTATACAAGCAGTAAATATCTACTACCAATACCACACAGTCCAGCATATGTATACAAGCAGGTAATATCTACTACCAATACCATTCAGTCCAGCATATCTATACAAGAAGTAGATATCTACTACCAATACCATTCAGTCCAGCATATCTGTAAAAGCAGGAAATAACTACAACCAATACCATTTAGTCCAGCAAATCTTTACAAGCAGTAAATATCTACTACCAATACCATTCAGTACAGCATATCTATACTAGCAGTAAATATCTACTACCAATACCATTCAGTCCAGCATATCTATACAAGCAGGTAATATCTACTCCGATATCATTCAGTCCAGCATGTCTATACAAGCAGTAAATATCTACTACCAATACCACACAGTCCAGCATATGTATACAAGCAGGTAATATCTACTACCAATACCATTCAGTCCAGCATATCTATACAAGAAGTAGATATCTACTACCAATACCATTCAGTCCAGCATATCTGTAAAAGCAGGAAATAACTACAACCAATACCATTTAGTCCAGCAAATCTTTACAAGCAGTAAATATCTACTACCAATACCATTCAGTACAGCATATCTATACAAGCAGTAAATATCTATTAGCAATAGCATTCTGTCCAGCATATCTATACAAGCAGGTATTATCTACAACCAATGCCATTTTGTCCTGCATATCTATACAAGCAGTAAATATCTACTACCAATACCATTCATTCCAGTCTATCTATACAAATAGGTAATCTCTACTAACAATAACATTCAGTCCAGCATATGTATACAAGCAGTAAATATCTACTACCCTCACCATTCAGTCCAGCATATCTATACAAGCAAGTAATATCTACTACTGACACCATTCTCTCCAGCATATCTATACAAGCAGGTAATATCTACTACCAATATCATTCAGTCCAGCATATCTATTCAAGCAGGTAATATCTACTAGCAATACCATTCAGTCCAGCATATCTATACAAGCAGTAAATTTCTGCTACCAATATCATTCAGTCCAGCATATCTATACAAGCAGGTAGTTTCTACTACCAATACCATTCAGCCCAGCATATCTATAAAAGCAGTAAATAGCTACTACCAATACCATTCATCCAGCATATCTATACAAGCAGGTAACATCTACTACCAATACCATTCAGTTAAGCATATCTATACAAGCAGTAAATACCTACTACAAACACCATTCAGTCCAGCATATCTATCTATACAAGAAGCTAATATCTACTACGAATTCCAATCAATCCAGCATATCTATACAAGCAGTAAATATCTACTACCAATGCCATCCGTCCTGCATATCTATACAAGCAGGTAATATCTAGTACCAATACCATGCAGCCCAGCATACCTATACAAGCAGTACACATCTATTACCGATACAATTCAGTCTTGCATATCTATACAAATATGTAGTATCTACTGACAATACCATTCAGTCGAGCATATCTATACAAGCAGTAACTATCTACTACCAATACCATTCAGTCCATCATATCTATACAAGCAGTAAATACCTACTACCAATTCCATTCAGTCCAGCATATCCATACAAGCAGTAAATATCTACTACCAATACCATTCAGTCCAGCATACCTATACAAGCAGTAAATATCCACTACTAAAACCATTCAGTCCAGCATATCTATATCAGCAGGTAATATCTACTACCAATACCATTCAGTCCAGCTTATCTATACAAGCAGTAAATATCTCCTACCAATACAATTCATTCCAGCATATCTGTACAAACAGGTAATATCTACTACCAATACCATTCGTTCAGCATATCTATACAAGCAGTAAATATCTACTACCAATACCATTCAGTACAGCATATCTATACAAGCATAAATATATACCTCCAATACCATTCAGCCCTGGATATCTATACAAGCTGTAAATATCTACTACCAATACCATTCAGTTTAGCATATTTATACAACAGGTAATGTCTACTACCAATACCATTCAGTCCACCATATCTATACAAGCAGTAAATATCTACTACCAATACCATTCAGTCCAGCATATCTATAAAAGCAGTAAATATCTACTACCAATACCATTCAGTTCAGCATATCTATACAAGCAGTAAATATCTTCTACAAATACTATTCATTCCAGTATATCTACACAAGCAGTACATATCTACTACCAATATCATTCAGTCCAGCAAATCTATACAAGTAGTAAATATCTACTTCCAATACCATTCAGTCCAGTATATCTATACAAGCACTAAATACCTACTACCAATTCCATTCAGTCCAGCATATCTATACAAGCAGTAAATATCTACTACCAATACCATTCAGTCCAGCATATCTATGCAAGCAGGTAAAATCTACTACCAATACCATTCAGTCCAGCATATCTATACAAGCAGTAAATATCTACTCCCAATACCATTCAGTCCAGCATATCTATACAAGCAGTACATATCTACTCCCAATACCATTCAGTCCAGCATTTCTATACAAGCAGTAAATATCTACTCCCAATACCATTCAGTCCAGCATATCTATACAAGCAGTACATATCTACTCCCAATACCATTCAGTCCAGCATATCTATACAAGCAGTACATATCTACTCCCAATACCATTCAGTCCAGCATTTCTATACAAGCAGTAAATACCTACTACAAACACCATTCAGTCCAGCATATCTATACAAGAAGCTAATATCTACTACGAATTCCAATCAATCCAGCATATCTATACAAGCAGTAAATATCTACTACCAATGACATCCGTCCTGCATATCTATACAAGCAGGTAATATCTACTACCTATACCATGCAGCCCAGCATACCTATACAAGCAGTACACATCTATTACCGATACAATTCAGTCTTGCATATCTATACCAGCATGTAGTATCTACTGCCAATACCATTCAGTCGAGCATATCTATACAAGCAGTAAATATCTACTACCAATATGATTCATCCAGCATATCTATACGTGGAGGTAATATCTACTAGCAATACCATTCAGTACAGCATATCTATACAAGCATAAATATCTACTACCAATACCATTCAGTCCTGGATATCTATACATGCAATAAATATCTACTACCAATACCATTCAGTCGAGCGTATCTGGACAAGCAGTAAAAATCTTCTACCCCTTTAAATTCAAAGATATCATACAACAGGAAAACT
>NC_056751.1:73382297-73463259 GCF_019279795.1 Protopterus annectens | reverse complement strand
TAATATCTACTACCAATATCATTCAGACCAGTATAACTATACAAGCAGTAAATATCTAGTACCAAAACCATTCAGTCCAGCATATCTATACAAGCAGTAAATATCTAGTACCAATACCATTCAGTCCAGCATATCTATACAAGCAGGTAATATCTACGACCAATACCATTCAGTCCAGCATACCTATATAAGCAGGTAATATCTACTACCAATACCTTTCAGTCCAGCATATCTATAAAAGCAGTAAATATCTACTACCAATACCATTCAGTTCAGCATATCTATACAAGCAGTAAATATCTACTACCAATACCATTGAGTCTAGCTTATCTATATAAGCAGTACATATCTGCTACCATTACCATTCAGTCCAGCATATCTATACAAGCAGGTAATATCTACTACCAATGGGATTCAGTCCAGCATATGTATACAAGCAGTAAATATCTACTACCAATACCATTGAGTCCGGCATATCTATATAAGCAGTAAATATCTACTACCATTACCATTCAGTCCAGCATATCTATACAAGCAGGTAATATCTACTACCAATACCATTCAGTCCAGCATATCTTTACAAGCAGGCAATATCTACTACCAATACCATTCAGTCCAGCATATCTATACAAGCAGTAAATATCTACTACCAATCCCATTCAGTCCAGCATATCTATACAAGCAGGTAATATCTACTACCATTACCATTCAGTCCAGCATATCTATACTAGCAGGTAATATCTACTACCAATACCATTCAGTCCAGCATATCTATGCTAGCAGGTAATATTTACTACCAATACCATTCAGTCAAGCATATCTTTACAAGCAGTAAATATCTACTACCAATACCATTCAGTCCAGCATATCTATACAAGCAGGTAATATCTACTACCAATACCATTCAGTCCGGCATATCTGTACAAGCAGTTAATCTCTAGTAGCAATACCATTCAGTCCATCATTGAAATTTTGGTGATGGTTCATGACAGTATTAAAATATCTTCATTTGTGTATGAAATCAAGGACAGATATTTCCAATATTAAATTGGATATTGTCAACATGTATGTGATTGCAATGCTAATTAACTAATTAAGGAATAACTGAGTTAACTGCAAGGAAGGTTGAAAAACTTGATCCTTACAATAGATATTTAAAGAACCAGACATAGTAATAATATGGATACAATTAATAGCAGAATTATTAACATAAGCATAATATTTGTTCTTCAAAAATTCACTGTTAGTTCGTTTGATGTTCCCATATGATTTCTTGCCTTTTATAATTATGAATAAGCTAAATACTGCCGATCCAAATCAAACACAGAAATGCAATTCCCCTGTGAAGAATTTGTTTCACTTCCTCAAGAATCCAAGGAAAGCATTTTTTACCACTCCTAAATCTAAAATGCATAACAAACACATTTAAAATAACCCTTATGTAGCCTGTATAAAAACATATAAAAACAAAAATATAAATGTAGAAACATATAAATGTATCCTTCATCATTTAATTTGCATGAAATTATGCTATAATGGCATCATTTAATGAATCACTTTATATTAATTAACTAATTCATGCCTACATTTTTATCTGCTTGTAGTGTAATCCCATTGCTGTCTACAGTTATATCTAGCCAAAAAGCCTTGCTCTTAGTTTTTTCTGTCAGTCTTTTTAAAGTAATACGCTTATGTGATATAGGAGGAAACATGAATCTCCTTTACTAATGACCACAGATGTAATAGATTTTAATATATCAAAATTATATCCTCTCTCAAGAAATGATTTATTCAAAATAGCTACTTGTTTCTTAAAAGTTTCATCCACTGGCATTAATCTAGAAACTCAACAAGAATTTCTTTCTATGAAGTTTTGCATGTTCACCTGGCATCATCAAGGAAACTGAGAACATAGCCAAAAGTTGCTGATAATGTCCAGTGGTTCAAAATGTACCCCTCTAAGTGACTCTGTACCAGTGGAACAGGCAATCTACACCATGATATTGTAGTGGTCCTGATTTTATGAGCCCTTTCTAGGACTTTGGTTCCCAATCACTGTAAATTCCCACTCAAATGTCCTGAAGTAATTTCAGTATGTGAAAAGTCACTAACAGTGATGACAGCTTTCAGAAAAAATGGGCTCTCTTGAAAAGATAGTGACAATGATCCACAATTTGTATCAGAGAAGATCAAGACATTTATAAATTGAAATGTAATTAAATATATTTTGTGTGTTCACCTCATCATACAGCTATGAAAGAGCTGTTGAAAGATTTGTGAAATTCAAGAAGGCGAATAAAAATATTTTCTAGTGCAACCTACATAATGCATTGATTGCCTATCACAGCGATAAAATACACAAAGTAACAAGTTGTATCAGCTCATGATTTACTGAAGATAAAAATGGGTAGATCGGTATATTTTTCTGGAATATGAATGAACTACCACTAAAAAGAAATGTTTATTGGACATTAGAAAACAGATACATGGTTACTGGGTCAAACTGTTTCACAAAAATGTATTTGACGAAATCATGCAGAGCAGTTGAGAGGGACACATCATTTAGGTGGTTACTTGTACCTAAGGCTACCACTAACAGGCAACTATAATACAATGTTAGTGATGATGACCAACCACCAAATATTAGACAGGCTATATATATATATATATATATATATATATATATATATATATATATATATATATATATAAACAAAAGTTACCCTCAAGGTCAATGTCTGTCAACACTTATAAACAAAGTAGAATAGGTGATCAACTACATATCCAGAGACAGATGGCTCATGTTCTGAACAATATGGGTAACAAAACAAAAACTGATTATAACTACTCATAAACAGAGATAGTTGGCCAGTTTACTACCAGTTTTTCTGTTCCAAGGTAGATGTCACTCAAAAAAATGGGCTTTGTCCTGCATTATCCCTATGGGAAGATACTCTGAGGAGACCTTCAAATTTTACTGTTCGTAACTGAGAGGGGTACAGATTTGTTATTATCAGCACATGAGGAAGCCTATTTATAAGCAAATGTGAGAGAGAGAGAGAGACAGAAAACATTTATGGCTAAGAAGGTATATTTATGGATTCACCTTAGTGAATGGATTGTGCTTAGCTTATCATTCTGCTAGTTCAGAATATAATTAGCTTATCATTCTGCTAGTTCAGAATATAATCAGCTTATCATTCTGCTAGTTCAGAATATAATCAGCTTATCATTCTGCTAGTTCAGAATATAATCAGCTTATCATTCTGCTAGTTCAGAATATAATCAGTTTATCATTCTCCTAGTTCAGAATATAATGCAACATTTTTACTTATTTTTCTGTTTATGTACTTATTTATATGTTCTTGTTGGGGTTAGTCCCACTAGGCCAATGGTCTCTTTTCAGAGGAGACCCGAGTTGGTTTCCATAGTAATTGGTTGAACTTTGGCCAGGGCACTGAGGAACTTCCCCTTACTCATTTTGATACAGCCATCCAGTTGAACTACCACCGACTCAGCCAGATGGCACCTCAGTTTAACATCTCAGCTGAAGGAAGGGTTTTCTGAGAATCTGACAATGCTGTGGTTCAAGGATGTTCATAGAAAAAACAATAATTGACTCAACAGCTAGGTAGTCTGCTCTTATGTATAACATTATGGATAAAGAAAATGTTGTGCAAAAGACAATTATGCCAACCCCATTCACGTCACTACCGCATTTAATAAACTTTCATTTTATGTATGTTTGTTAAGTAATGTCCTGTTACTAATACCTGTTTAGTCTACTACTCATTTTAATGTGGATCATTCATGCAGGTTCAGATATAAAAATGCAGGAGTGTTGACTATGAAGATTTATGCATGTTCATATTTAATATATGTATGTAAATACTGGCTGTGCAATACCATTTATATATGTATGTAAATACTGGCTGTGCATGCCATGGCATATGGTAAAAGAGTTATAAAATTGCATAAGTAAAGCTTAGGTCTCTGAGAAGATGGATGCATTAGACTTGCATTAGGATTCTGCAGAAGTTGGTGGTAGAAAGTCAACCTTTAAAAATGTAATAGTTAACAGAGAAAGACCCCAACAAAGAAACTATGTCAGGAAAAATTTAAAAAATAGAAAGAACAAAAAGTAATTATCAGACAAAGCTATAGGAGGAGAAATGAAAAGAGGACCCTTCCTCTTTCAGTGTTAGGAGACAGAGAAAGCCAAACCAGTGTGTTACATCAGGAAGAAAGAAGTAGGCAACAATGAAACTGCCCCAACAAAAAAGACGATTAAGAAGAATGAAAAAAAAGGGCCTCAAATAAAAGAAACCCGCAAAAATGGTGGATTATGATTATTCAAGTGAACTTTCAGGGAGATGAATGAAGTACAAGAGTATGCTTAGATTGCCCTAAATAGGCTGATTTCCCAGGTCAGGCTATGCAAAACATTATTGTGTTGTTTACAAGTGTTTCCCTGTACTTGGTCACAGAAATCTGTAAAAGTAACTAACTCTGCTTTAACATTCTATGACTATATAAAAATATTCTTTTCAGAAACTTTGCTGTGAAAAAACAAAAAACTTTACCTACCTGCTCTTTTTCTGATGTCTCACCTGTTAAGGTGAAAAGCCTCTGCATTGCAGAATCAGAAATGAATGTGTTTGACACTGCCATTTAAACACATGCCAAACTAGAAACATACTAAGACAAATTAAAGTAAGTCACCTAAACTATGAACAATGAAATAAATCATTCGTAGAAGATGGCATTTACAGTTTGAGGTATCTTTATCCATTTTAACAGAGGGCTGTACAAGGTGGCTCCAGTATATCACACTGACCACCCCAGAAGTGCTCTATCTTGTTGCCAGGGACCCCCAAGGAAGATGGCTTAATACGCAGTGTGGATTCAGTGCTTATAGTACCTTGCATGTGATGTGGGTCATCACATTACTGTGTCTCCTACTTTACTTTCTGCCACATGATTAAATGCATTTAAGCAAGTTTTTTCTTGTTATGTCTTCCACATGATTTCATGTAGCTACTGATCCCTCTTGAAGTCCTGATAAGACAGAATCATGTCATTTTACATGGAATTAACTTTTATACAGTCCAGCCATTTCAATTTCTAATCAATGGCAATACTCTTCTGTGTGGAGACATGCGTGAATGGGCGTACCTTCGTTGAAGGATGTGCATCAGGGCTGGCAACTCAGCACGTAAAAATCTACTGCCAATCATTAGCGGACTGGAGTTCTGCTGTGGCGACCCCTAACCGGGAAAAGCCGAAAGACTCAACAACAACCAATAAAGGACCTCACCTCCATTTCTTTTTAACTGTTTTGAGGATTAAGAGAGCTATCAGTACAACTTTTAATTTTAAAAAAGTTATCCTTTAGACCAAAGAGTGACCAATGCTGGCATTTTTAACAAAACTACAGCAGCCATATGTGAATGCAGAAAATCAACTGTAAACTACCATTCTGAAAAGTTACTGAAAAATGTTTCAGAGCAATGAAATTGGTAAGGCTTTATCTATTCAACTCAAATAGAAAAAAAAAATCTCAATAAGATGATAATGGATGACACCAACAGAAAAGCAATGACACTTTGATATTGTTAAATGCTTTCCAGAAATATTTCAGTTTATATAGTAAAAGTACATTCAGACTCTATGAAACTCCATTTACTTATTTTCAATATTAGTTAAAGATTTATTATGGCCTCAGCGATTCAAGTTCCATTTCTAGCAGCATTGATTATTCAATAAATATTGTCAGAAACTTGGAAGCTGTGAGTAAAGAAATTAAACTTTTATAGCATTGCCAATCTGCCATGTTTCTGTATTTAACCTATGACAATACAGTTACAGTATCTAAAACTTAACTAAAGAGGAAAAGTCTGACAAAAATGTTATTAAAGTCAAGTTTCGGTAATACCGCTGTCTTGAAATACTAGTTCTTTTAGTTTCTGCTTTAACAAAGTAGTTTTATGACACTTTATTTTATATGGTAATTGATAAAATCATTTGACTATACTTGCAACACTGTCCCTGGGATACAGCAAGCTCTGCATGGCATGCAGGAATAGTACAAGAGCTGCTGTACACAATATGGCCGACGAGCGATCCAGGAACGAGCTCTCAGGACGTGCACGAGTGCTCCTACAATATTCCTGCACGAGCATAGCTCCTGTATGCTAATTACCCCATTTGCTGGTGAAAAACATGCAAATGAGGTGAATTAGCTATCCAGGAAGCAGGCAGGTGTCTGTGCAGGAATAGTGTAACCTACAGAAATGTATTCGGTTACTAACTGAATACATTTCTGCAAATTACAAAACGGAGGCATGACAGCTCCAAAGAAAGCATGTATTCAATGTAGTAGTCATGTCAATCACCAAATATATGGCCATTGGCATGGAAAATCATTGCAAAATTATAAAAAATAACTTATTTTTTTTTGGCCGATTTCGGCCGTTTAAGCGTAGGGCCAGTGGTGCGCGAACGGGATTGGCCTGAAAATAAGGAAAACAGTTGGAAATAAGCTTTTAAACCCAAATCAGCATTCTGCCATAATAGTCAATGGCATGTATAACACAACAATACCATGGAATAGTGGTTGCTAAGGGGGAAGGCTGAGTGTCAGTTCTGTAACCATGCATTAGCAGTCAGTTTTATGCAAATACTGAATCACAGATTTCCCCTCACTGTTAGCTTGCACCCAGCTGTGTAAGTGCAGCAACACCATGCTATCAGCATAAGAGGTAGACGACCTCATAAGGGGGAGTGTCATGCATTCTGTAAGCTTATTGGAGCTCTGTGGCCCGTGTTTCCCCTTAGCTAAGCATGGCTAAGGAAGGGGTGTGTGTCTGAGGCTGCCTAGCAGTGTTTACATTGCCTAAAAGGGTGTGCTTGCCACACACTGAGTTTTAAACTAAAACAAAACAAAAAACACCCCATGAAATAGCAGCTCTGTTCACATCTGAGCACTGGGTATGCATGCCATGCCTCAGGGCTTAAATGGGAAGGCAATCGGAAGGTAAAACAGCCGTAGGAAGGCAATCAAGGAGAACTATCATAGCTGGCAGGCGAAATGTATCAGAATCAGCCAATTACACAGGTATCAGCCCAGCCCAGCACACTGCTATAAACTATGCAAACATCTTTCATTCTGTTTTTTTCCCACAAACTCTACACCACCGGTGTACACAGACGGGGAAATTTTACCTGACAAAATTAACAAAATGATAGGGGCTGCTGTCGCTCTCATACATCAGTATGTGGAAGAGGCTGAGGGTGGTGAGAATCAGAATGCTGATGACCAACCCACAGTGAGGAGAAGGAGAAGAGTGTACAGACCCTGGGTAACCTACCTGGGGCTACATGAGCTGGAGATAGTGGAGCGCTATATGGTGGACAGGTACATCCTACAACAAATTGTTGAGCTGTGCCAGCCATGCTTCACACACAGAACCAACAGAGGGGGAACCCATCCCAGTGGATAACAAGGTATGTGTAGGGTTAAGAATACTAGCCACAGTTACCTTCCAAAAACCAACTGGGGATATCATGGGGATTTCATAGGCATCAGCATCCAGGGTACTCCACCAATTCCTGGATGCCATGTCAGCACATGCCGGTGAGCACATATATTTCCTCAACACCCGTGAGGCGTTGACCAGCAATATGCATCTCTTCCACCAAATAGCAGAACACCCTGAGTTAGTGGGTGTTATAGACTGCATGCACATACACATCAAAGCACCATCTGGTGAGCGACTATGGTCTACATAAACCACAAAGGCTTCCCCTCCATCAACTGCCAGGTTGTGTGCAATGCCCAGGGCATTATCTTGAATGTGTGTGCTGGCAGCCCTGGAAGCTATCACGACTCCCACATCTGGCATACGACACAGCTGTACCAGATATTTGCCATTGGGGAGATCCCATATGGCCACCTAGTGGGGGATGCTGGTTGCACACTGGAGCTGTGGCTGATGATGCCCATCAGAAATGCACACAAACCCAAACAAGAACTCCATAAGGAGGCACACGCACAAACCAGAATCATAATAGAGCTTGTGTTGGGGATGTTCAGGTCATGGTTCCAGTGCCTGGACATATCCGGTGGAGCCTTGCAGTACTCTCCAGCTATGTGTACCCAAATTTTCATTGTATGTGCCATGCTACACAATATGATCCTGCGGAAACAGCTGCAGCAGGAACAGCATGGGGCAGGGCCACACAGCTCCACACCATTGCCAAGACCAGCACAGGCACAGAGTGACTCAGAGGAGGAACAACCTGAGTTTCCATGTAGGCAGAAAGAGGCATGCCCAGTATGCCCAGGCTTTGGCAAAGAGGCAACACATAGCACATACACTGACATGGTAGGGACCCAGGGAATGACACCTCTCTCTGACTCACACATACAGTAAAAGGGATGCCAAACATGACAGTACCTGTGCTTTACCATGCATACGGAGTGTACTATGTGCATCCAACATAGTGAGCCCTCCAGCACCATCCTCAATACTGGCATACCACAAGGTAAGTCACTCTTCCTATCAATTGCTGAATGTTCTGCTAGTTGTATCTATGGTATGGATGCGAGCATGCAATGGGCAGCATGAAATCCATAACAAATACTGGTGTCAACAAAGTAGGCAGTACTAGACAAGGACACACACATGCATGTCAGTGAGGCTCACATACCCAACAACAGCCTCAGCCAGCAGGACAGGTGTGATGACCATAAAGAAAGGAAGTGCTAAGGCCTCCCATTGATGGCAATGGAGAACAGCCCCGCTCCAGACCTACACAGACAGACTACAACAGGTCTGGCAGTTGTATGTTAGTTCTGAAGGGTAAGAAGTCTGAAACTGAAATATAGGTCAATAAAACCTAAGATCTGTACTCTACTGATATGCCTCTACTCTGCATGATAGGTCAGAATACAAAACAAAATGGAAGCCAACAGAGTACTTGAAATACCAGTACAGTCATAGCAAATGTTTACAGTTGTCAGGTGTGCCCCCCACAATCCTATGTAGAAATGCAGTAACATGTATGTGTGGGTTTAATAACAGTGGAGCACAGATTACCTGAGCTGGCCCAGTTTACAGGATAGATTGTTGCATGTGTAGAATATGCAGAAGTCTGTGTGTTAGGTTGTTGTGTGTTATATATTGTGTGGAAGTGGTCAGCATGTAGGCATGGAGGGTTGTGTCCTGGTGGCCTATGGCTGGTACTGTTGATGACAGAACCATGTTCTGACAACTGCAGTGACAACCACAATGCATCCCAGCAAGACCCAATTCAGCAGTCATCCATACTCACTGTCCAGATGTCAATTTATGTCACCATCTGAAAGATGGGCATGCCATGAATGTGGTCCCAGACATACACATATTACACAGGTGGAAGTACCCTAGACAGAGTGCATGAAATGTAACTGTCAACTGCACACTTTTGGAATTGTACATACAGGTTAGCAGCACATTAGTTGTCTGTGTAGTATGGAATACTGGTGTAGTCTGGTCAATCAGTGGCAAACCATGAAAGGCACAGTTTTGAAGTAATGAGAGACTGCCTATGTCCCTGCACAAGGCATCATAAGGGGACTGTCCCAGGTATATCTGTGAGTCAGCTGCAAGAAGCTTCCATATCACATATGCACTCAGCTCACCCCACCATCAGCCACAGGTTTATCACAGGTCATATCCCTGCTGTTGGGAATGAATACAATATGACCCCCACTTCTGTATGGGAATACCCAGAGAATGCAGCATGCTGAAGAGGTGTCCCATGCAGGTGTGTCCCTAGCTGTAAGCAGCGTCCTGCCAGCATCCAGAACAATGGATTAATATGGACAGGAACTATTACCATTAACACCTAGCACACTTACCCTGTCCCCCAGAGGAATCCAGTGGCTCACATCCTGGGTCTGTAGGAGTGACAGAATGCACTGGTCTGCTGCAGATGTCGTGCATCACTATTAAATGCACTACAGTCCCCTGTCAAAGGCCTGTGCCTCACCCATACTGCCAATATATGTTATCTTATGGGGTCCCAACTAACAACATAACACAGTCCACAGAACACAAATGCAAGGCCATGTTGAGAAATCCCAGTAGCATGCCCACCATGTCCTATTGCATAAACTATGGACCAACCCCTAAATACCGCTGGGATGAAGGGACAACTATAGGAATACTTCTCAGATATCGCTCGCATAATGTTAGGAAGAGGATAGAGTAACAGAGTGGGGAGTGTAGAAGCATGTACGCCATGGAATGTGTGAAGTCAAAAACTCTGATGTGTGCCCATACTACCTCTGCCTGCAAACGCAGTAATGGCTGGCTACAAACCTGCTCATAAACCACAATGTGAAGGGGAACTGACCAGATATATGAGCCCTGCCTCTGGGTAACCTGGGTGAATCTGTACAGCTGAGAGGTATGGCCATCCTGTTTCGTCGATAGATGCACAAGCAGCGGATCCTCAGCCACCACAGTACAAAGGTGCTGAACCATTTACACAGACCCATCAGCAGGTGCCTGCAGCTACCCCTCCAGAATGGCATGAGTGTGCAAGAATATGTAGGCTGCAGACCACAATACTGGACACAGCTTCATTCATCTTGTATTTCCCAGGAAATAACTGTGAGCAAATAAGTATATCTGTCAGTAGTTGATGACTTAATACATCACAGTGTAAAGCAGTATATATGTCTGAATATCTCTGCTAATACCAACAATGTAACACAAGCAGCACAGACACAATAGTTACAGTATCCCACTATCTTTTGCCCATTGTGACTCTATATTGTCAACCTATCTACAGATATCCTGCAGAAACAGGTCGCTAGCTGTAGGTGTAGAACACCAAATCCTGGACTGAAGTACAACCTACCTGGAATGGATTCACACACTCACAACAGATGGTCATACTGGGCATGCTCCTACACTTAGAGAAATGAAGCCCGTGTCTGACAACAACAGTGGACTATATATACCTGTCAGTCGCAGATGTCTGTGCACACACACACCACATTGCACACCATTCATGCTTTGCACACACACTGGATAAGAATACTCACACATATCCAAGGCCAACACACTATAATAGATCAAACATACACAGAGATGTGGGGAAGAGAGACAGACAGTGACAGAGAGATTTCCATCATGAGGCCTGTCCCACCCACCACACATTCAATTGGCCAATATCACGTGATGTGCCGATATCAATCACTGTAGACATTTGCTTTTGGTAGCAATCAGCCCTATAGTGTCTGTGGTGCTTATGATAACTGTGTAACATGATAGTAAAAATCAGTATTCATCTAGCATTTGTATACTCCATCCTGTCAAATGTAAAGTTGTGCGTGAATGAGTGTTGTGTGTGTGTTTCCAGAGGAATGGTTTATGACCCATTCACACACACTGCACTTTCCATTGCCCATGTTAGCACTCATGCTGATGTCAGTCACCTTGAAATAACCCTCTGGCCAAGTCTCAGCCCTATAAGCTCTGTGGTGCTTGTGATAATTGCATAATGCTATAATGTAACATACTAGTTAGGTAGGAGTTCTAATCCGAAACATGGCAACTGTGAAACTCTGTGTGTGTGTGTGTGTGTGTGTGTGTGTGTGTGTGTGTGTGTGTGTGTGTGGAGATTAATGATGTTGAGGCCATTCACAGTCACTACACCTCCCATTACTCTACTTTAGCAAGCCTATTGATGCCAGTCACCTTGAAATACGCCTTTGGACAAGGGCCACCCCTATAAGCTCTATGGCACATGTGATAACTGTGTAATGTGACAGTGTAACTTACCTAGTTTGGTAGGAGTTCTAATCCCAGACATGGCAGCTGTGAAACTCATGTATGTGTGAAGATTAATGATTTTGAGGACATTCACAGTAACTACACCTCCCATTACCCTACTTTAGCAAGCTTGCTGATGTTAGTCACCTTGAAATACCCCTTTGGACAAGGGCCAGCCCTATAAGCTCCAAGGTGCATGCAATAACTGTATAATACTATCATGTAACATACCTACTTAGGTAGGAGTCCTAATCCTAAACATGGCAACTGTGTGTGTGTGTGTGTGTGTGTGTGTGTGTGTGTGTGTGTGTGTGTGTGTGTGTGTGTGTGTGTGTGTGTGTGTGTGTGTGTGTATGTGTGGAGATTAATGATGTTGAGGCCATTCACAGTCACTACACCTCCCATTGCCCTACTTTAGCAAGCCTGCTGATGTCAGACACCTTGAAATACCCCTTTGGACAAGGGCCAGCCCTATAAGCTCTGTGACACGTGCAATAACTGTGTAATGCTGTAATGTAACATACTAGTGAAGTAGGAGTTCTAAACCCAGGCATGGCAACTGAGAAACTCTGTTTGTGTGTGTGTGTGTGTGTGTGTGTGTGTGTGTGTGTGTGTGTGTGTGTGTGTGTGTGTGTGTGTGTGTGTGAAGATTAATGATTTTGAGGCCATTCTCAGTCACTACACCTCCCATTGCCCTACTTTAGCAAGCCTGTTGATGTCAGTCACCTTGAAATACCCCTTTGGATAAGGGCCAACCCTATAATCTCGGTGGGGCATGCGATAACTGTGTAATGCTATAGTGTGACATACTATTTAAGTAGGAGTTCTAGTCCTAGACATGGCAACTGTGAAACTGTGTGTGTTTGTGTGAGAGAGTGTGTGTGTGTGCGTTCTTGATAATACCTGATATTATGACATTCACACTTACTACTCTCCCCTTACTCCTCCTTTAGCGCTGCTGCTGATGTTAGTCACCTTCAAAGATACCTGTGGAGAACTCTCCAACATGTAAGCTCCATGGCATGTGCCATAAATGCAGAACAATGTAGCAGCAGGAACACATATCTCAGAGCCTGACTTTAGCAGTCCTGCAGATATCATCCACCTAAGAAGTACCTATTGCCAACTCTAAACTGTGTCAGGTCAGTGGTGCATGTGGTAATTGCACAACCATAATGGTCCGTAAAGATTGTTTGATAGAGGTTTGAACCTCACCCCTGGCAAATGTAAATGTGTGTTTAGGGTAAAATTATTTTTGGGATCTCTCACCCACTAAATCACTCAATGCCAGTATTTACAAGGGCTGGTCATGTTCCTCACCTTAGAAGTACCTTGGGATAACATCCACCCTGTAAGCTCTGTGGCTCGTGTGATAAATGCGGTACACTACAGTAGCAATACATAGCTCGATAGAGGTTTGAATCTCAGTACTGGCAAGTGTGTGTGTCTGTCATCAGTATCCTGTGATGAGGTTGCTGTGATTGTATAATAACAGGATGCATTGTGGGCCGGGTTTTGCTAAACTATTATGTTGAGGACCTAGTATATGTCACAATGTCCCCCTTACAAGGATAACAGATGTCAAACACCAGAGAGGCTGTTTCATAGGTAGGTACTAGGCTATTAGCCCTAGGGCCTATATAACTCTAGCCAAAAAGGTACCCTGGCTTTCGCCACCCAAGAAAATAATTTTCTTGTGCCCCTATCGAGCAGAGCCTCAGAAGTGATCCTTGAGGTGAATTTCCTATTTCCCATCCAATCATCAAGATTCTTCTTGAAGAGTGCTAATGAGGAGCTCTGTTTGACATAGATAGGTAGTCTGTTCCAGAGTATGGGAAGTCTCTGGGACAGGAATCTATCCCTCCAGCATGTTCTGTTGATTGTGGTGACAAGGTTTAGGTCCCTGGAGCGTGTAGCTTGGAGGGATTGGGATTTCTTTAAGTATAGCATGTCCAACAGCTCTGGGTTTGACATAGCTTTGTATGTTAGGCAGAGATCACCTCTGAATAGGAGATGTGCGACGGAGTAAAGCTGGAGTTTTTTGAGATGGTCTGCATAGGATATCTGTTTGAGGCCAGTAATTGTCTTTGTGAGGTATTTCTGTGGCCTTTCCAGTTGTTATAGATATCTTGTGAGGTACATACCAAAGGGTCATTGTACTGTATAATGGGTCTAATGAGTGATGAGTAGAGGGGAACAATTACCTCTTTTTTTCTTGATGAGAAACCTTTTGTATGAGGTGAGCCATGTAGAAGGATTTCCTGACCACTGTGGCAATGTGATTATTAAAGGAGAGATTACTGTCTACCTGTGTCCCAAGGTCTCTTATCACACTTTCGGTGTTAAGTAGACTACCACTTATGTGGTAGTTCATGCGTACAGAGTTTTTACCAAAGGGGATGACAATACACTTTTTGGCATTGAGCTTCAGGCCATGGCTTTGACATCAGGCATCTGTCTCAGTGAGGCCCTTTTGTAGTATGTCCACATCGTTAGGAGTTTTGATTGTGGCTCCTAGTTTGTAGTCATCTGAAAACTTTGTTAGCCAAAGACCTTCTGTGTTAGCCTGTATTTCAGAGAAGTAGATACCAAACAGGAGAGGACCCAGGACTGAACCCTGTGGTACTCCACTTGTCACTGGTCTGAAGTCGGATTTTGAGCCTGCTACTTTCACAGTGTGGGTTCTGTCAGTGAGCCAGTTGGCAACCCATCTTGTGACATAGGGATTTATACCTAGTTTAGTGAGCTTATCTATTATTCCAGAGTGGGGGATGGTGTTGAAAGCCTTTGCGAGATCTAAATAAGTTGTGTGAACTACCTTACCCTCATCTATGGCTTTGGTGACTGCTTCACAGAAGTCAATCAGGTTTAGGAGACATGATCTGCCTTTTACAAACCCGAACTGGATAGGGTCCAGAGTTTGGAGATCACCAATGTCTTTGGTTATGAGTTCCATGATGATACGTTCCATGGTCATGCAGACCAGGCTCGTCAGGCTAATGGGGAGGTAGTTCTTGGGGTCCGTCATGACTCCCCCTTTGAGGAGTGGGATAACCATCATGGTGCGCCATTCAGTGGGCACAAAGCCTGAGGTGAGGCTATGATTGAACATGGTACTTAGGTAGGGTGCCAGTTCATTCTGTAGTTTGTGTAGAACGCAGCCTGGGATATTGTCAGGTCCCATGGATGCTGTGTTCTTGGCTTTGGAGAGGGTGCAGACAATCCATAGCCCTACATGTGACATTATGGATTGGTGAACAATATAGGCAACCCTTCTATTACTCAGAGAACACTCTCCACCCATGTCTCATACACAAACACACTTGACTAGGCAACAACCACTATATTGGTAGTTCCCTGCATATTGCCTCACATATAGTAACCATGGTGTGATTGCAGTGGACTACATGCCTGTTGACCACAACAGTGCCACTGACATCAGAAAGTACTGTGATGTGTTACATCTCCTGACTGAGAGTGTGTTATCCAGCAAGTAAAAGGACATGCCACCCTGTTCCATCCCCACAGTAGGAAAATTAATGCTTACAATGGCCCTTTTGCTATGTTTCCCACTGGATGCCTGCAACAACTATAGAGTCTGCAAATGTAACCCACAAAGGGAATACCATGCCTTATACACATGTCCTGTATGGACAGATGCCACTAACTCCACTGAATACCTGTATCATGCTGTCAATATAGGTGCAAGCATGACCTCAGTTCCATAGCCAGGCCTCACCAAATGAGGTCAGGACTGCTGCATCAGAAGATAACAATCTGTCCACACAATATGCCCCAGAGACCTCAAGTACACTTCCACATGTCAAAGGACATGCATGTGGACCATGTACACAACCCATACACTGTCCATGTTATGGAATATAGATTGCATACATGGGAAGCAGTGCACATTACTGGCCACCCACAATAGTAACCCAGATGAGTGGATGGTGAATACAACACCCACCCGTGTGGACCATTCCAGGGACTACACCACTGAGCCACACTGGAGACTATTGTCATGTGGCCTGATGCCAAGGTATTCCCTTTGCCTAGCTTTGTACAGCCTTCAGCCCCATTCACCTACTACACACCTGTGAAGCAATGAACCTATGCATCTCAGTACTGGAAAATGAGTGTGTGTGTGTGTGTGTGTGTGTGTGTGTGTGTGTGTGTGTGTGTGTGTGTGTGTGTGTGTGTGTGTGTGTGTGTGTGTGTGTGCATGTGTGTGCGTGTGTGTGCATGTGTGTGTGTGTGTGTGTGTGTGTGTGTGGGGGGGGATTAATGAGTTTGAAGCCATTCACACTCACTACACCTCCCGTTGCCCTACTTTAGCACGCCTGCTGATATCACTCACTTTGAAATAACCCTTTGGCCATATTTCAGCCATATAACCTGTGGGGTGTTTGTGATAACTGCGTAATACTGTAGTGTAGCAAACTAGTTAGGTAGGAGTTCTAATCCTGATTCTGCCAACTATGATAATGTGTGTGTTTCCCTGAGAGAGTGTGTGTGTGTCTTCATTGGCACCTGCTTTTGTAGACATTCACACTTACTACACTTCCTTTACCCCTCCTTTAGCACTGCTGCTGATGTTTTTCACTTTCAAAGATACTTTTGGACAGCTCTCCAACATGTAATCTCTGTGGTGCTTGCAATAACTGTGTAACACTGTAATAGCAATCCCTAGTCAGGTAGAAGTTTGAAACTCAGTAATGGTAAGTGTGTGTTTGTGTGTGTGTAAACAGTATCCTGTGTGGGTGTTGGGGTGATTGTGTAATGATAGGAGCTATTGCAGTGTGGGTTTTGCTACATCATTATATTGAGGACCTATATGTTCCATTGTCCACATTACTAGGCCAACAGTTTTCAAACACTGTAGAGGTTGTTGTAGACAATCCTCAACCATAAATGTGTACAGTCATGTGCAATTACTATATGACAGTATGGATTAGTAAACATTATAGGCAACAGTTATAATACCCAGATACCACTCCCCACCCACGGATCATACACAGATGCTTGGCTCTTACTCCCTTCCTTTCTTTCTTTGTCACTGTCTCTCTCTCCCTCTCTGATGGATATGGAAAAGTACATCTGTTTTGCATAGGCAGCAGCTTGAGTTTTGTAAGTAATGCTCATGATCAGCTGATGGCCTGTGCACGAATTGCAGTCCCCCACTTGCTAATTACATGTGGAACAGCAGTGGCATCATTCCTATAGCCAACTGCATGGAAACACACTCCTATAACGAAGCACTTCATGTGGGTGTTGGCCCTTTTCCTTCACTGTGAGCAGGACTTCATGTGGGTGTTTGACAAACAGCATCACAGAGGGTAGTTGAAAATACCTCTTACAACATACACTGTGGAGACAGGCCAACAAACAGGAGGGGGATGTTCCAGACATGGGGACAGAATGCAAGCATTGCTGTTCTACATTTGAAGTAATGTTGGTTTAATAGGGTTTGTGTGGATATGGCTGTTCTACATGATTTAAAGTCTGGCACGACAGTGTTATGTGGTTGAGGAACCTCTCACCTGTAGGACTATCTGCAGACTGGCCAGAGATTGGAGTCTTACATGTGGTGTGTTACTCACACATTTCCTATCTTTAGACATGCAATAGCATACTCTTATGATTGCAGTCAGTACATGGTGACATCCATGAGAGTTACTGGCTTCATATCCCTCAGAAGAGATATGTCACAACAAACCCTGTTACACCAGAAATTTTCTCAGTTTATCACAGCAATATGTCAATATTGGCCCAGTATTTGTGCCTCCATCCCCCAAGTCTGTCACCCTTTGTCCATATGTCATGCAGTAAGAGGTGCATATGTAGAGTATATCATTATTTACTGACATCATACCTGATAACAAGCCAGTGAGATATCAGACTGCTAGACATGTTATGTATAGTAGGCCTTATATTTGAGGACAAAACCTGGACATTATGTTGTAATCTGTACAGTAGTGAGGTCTGTGTACTTATTGTGATTGTTGACTGAGTGTGTATTGTGAATATGTTACTTGGTCTCTGTATAGACTGTGGTAGATGACATTGTTCTTGGTCCTGTTCTATCTGACGTTGAATGCTGCTCCAGTTTATGGTACCCTTTCAGCGTACATATTTGTAGGGCCAGACTGACACAACAGTCAGGCATCAGACTGCACTGCATATTGGGCCAGTATATGTATGGTTAGTGAGTGAGTGGCACATATGAAGATGGTTTTGTTCACATAGTCCATATACTGTACTATTAATTAGGCTTACCATAATGTTACTGTGACTGTGTTCAGACTGGTTGTGGGTATGCACTTTCATACTGGTGTCTGTTACTCCGAGCTGTTACATGCCTGTAGTGCCTGCTATATTTGCAAGTACATGTGTATTTCCCCATAGGAAACTTGGGTCAGTGTTGTGGCAGTCTGTCTGTAGTTTGCACAGTGCTTTGTGACATGCCTAGCAGCTCAGTGTATTTACCTAGTGTGATGTTATGTCCTGATATTTTTCAGATGTACTGTTGCCTGGCCACCGTAAGTGGTGTGTATTTCTGAAAAAGCAGTGGGATGTTGTGAAGATGTATGTCACTAACTAGTGGGAAGTATGTGGGCTTGGGACCTCTGCTCCTCCAGTTAATATGTGTTAGGATAGATAGGAGTGTGTGAATGCATCAGCTGTGTGAGCTTATCTATTCCAGTATTTTTGTGATATCCCCATTTACATGACTGTAAATATCCACTTTGTCAGGCTTGGTCCACACGTCTTGCACTAAGGAGTTTGTGTATACATCCGCACTGACCAGATTGTGTCAGACTGTCCACATTTATTGGTCATATCTCTGCTGTATTCCACAGGATCATTACTATGATTTGTGTGGTACTTCACTATAATGATCTTATGATGTTTGTCAGTAAATGACGGTGTACATATCAGTATCAGAAGTGACTTCCCACACAACATGTCTGTTGACACAACCCCTTTTACTGTAGCAGCATTCTACATTTATACCTGCACTAAGAGGTTGTGACTATTGGTGCTGAGGTATGACTCCGCTACATGTTATGGGCATGTTATATAGTTATATATATATATATATATATATATATATATATATATGTATACACACACACACACACACACACACACATGTATGTGTATATAAATATATATATATATATATATATATATATATATATATATATATATATATATATATATATATATATATATATACACACACACACATATATATACATCTATATATATTTATATATATATATATATATATATATATATATATATATATATATACATATACATCTATGTATATATATATATATATATATATATATATATATATGTATATATATATATATATATATATATATATATATATATATATATATATATATATATATATATATATATATATATATATATATATATATATATATATATATATATATATATATATATATATATATATATATATATATATATATATATATATATATATATATATATATATATATATATATATATATATATATATATATATATATATATATATATATATATATATATATATATATATATATAAATATATATGTATGTATGTACATGTATACATATATCTACATATGTGTGTGTGTGTGTATATATATATATATATATATATATATATATATATATATATATATATATATATATATATATATATATATATATATATATATATCCATATCCTTATGTGTAAACATGAGTGTTGTATATACCTTCCCAGGTGTATCCCACCATATATATCTGATATGAATATATTTAGTTATAACAACATTCTGATTCAACACTATTTTCACTAACAAGTAGTAAACAACTGTAGAAGTCGAAGCAGTTCTTCACTGCTGTTCAGTATGTGTACTGAAAGATATATTTGAAAAAACAACAAACATCTTAACAGCTCCAGTGGCTTAGTGGTTAATTGCTGTGACTGTAGTGTACAGGGTCCTGGGTTCCAGACCTACAATGGATGTTTATTTTGTTGCTAGGCAGAAGGACTGTTGGATACAGAGTGGTTAAGGCAGTTTTGAACAACTTTAAGTGGGTTTGCGCAGGTTTGGTGATGGCAAGCATTACTAACCTATGGTTAAATGAAAAGGTGCTTACACCATGTAGGCTTTGCTTATCAGTGCGTAAATGTGCTTAGCAGTTATATTTAAGCAATGATTACACCTACTAAGCATTGCTCAGCCCTGTTAACCTGTGATCACTTTCCAGTCTGATGATATAGCACAGTAATGACATCTTTAATAAGTGCATTTAATTCCATGTACATAACATGCTTCTATGTGCTGTCATTACAGAAGCAAGGGGTGTGAGTATACTGTATGGGACGCCTGAGTATATATGGCTTCTTGTATGTGTTTCATACATGGGTAGTATCCCAGGTTATATGCAGTCACACTCGCATGTATTGTATCATTATGTTACTACCATTAACAGTGTTTTTCCAAGTAAAAGTAGATTGCAGATTGTAGTACTGGAACCATACACCCCTGCATGCAAAGCTGGACTCTGAGTACTGACTATCATGTTCTTGGTGAGTGACCTGTGTTGTTATTAAGTAATTGCTACTGGATATTGATGTGATATGTGGATATTTACTGTAGACTACTATGTGTATAGGACATGTCACTGAGGGCTACTGTCATGTAGTAATGGCATACCTATCAGTGCCAGTCGTCTATATGTCAAAACATTCATCCTAATGCATAACCTGTTGTCTAGCTGATTTCTGTCTGTCCTCTGTACAGATGTGCAGATGTCAGGTATCCATCTTAGCTTTTTACAGTCAATTTATGCTTGACTGACACTGACATGTCTGCCCAGCTGTGTTATGAATGCCACAGCTAGAAAACCCCACCCTGTACGCACCACATGCCATGGATATCTCAACTGGACTACCACATTCAACAGAACATGCTTGGATACAGGTCTCCAACCCAGACAATAGCCATGTTATGTAATATATGTTGCATGCATGTCAATTGGAGCACCTCACTGGCCCTCTGCAAGACAAAAGCAGATGATTGGATGTTGCATTTAAGTCTCACCCTGGGGATCACTCAAGTGGCATCAGTTGATAGATAACCTACTGACAAATATCAGGTGGCATGATACCAGTATAACCACATCCCCTACACTTCTCATCTCTCTATGGACAGCCTGGTACACACCTAGGAACACCTGCACCTATGGACCCTAGTACTGACAAATGTGTCAGTGTGCATTACTGAGAATAACAGTGTCTGTGTTTTTGTAAACTTTTAGTTGATAATACCCTGAGGGCCTTCTCATACACTTCATCCCCCATTGCCATACTTAGAAATGGCTGCTGTTGTAATGGACATTAAATATACTTTGTTACACTCTTCACCCTATGGGCTACCTGGAGCTTGCAGTATCAGCATAACACTGTTGTACAGATGGGTAGATAGGCATGGGTTACCCTCTGAGTCCTGCCAAGTGTGTGTATGTAGAAGGAAAAAGGCTAGCTGGTAAAATATAGTAACTTCTGCACAGCTTGAACAGAGTATAACACACGTATAGCCAACACTAGTGTTCCACCAAAATTCAGGCTAAATCCACTCATAATGATAAAAAACGATTCTTTTATTAAAAATAAGGTTTAGCGCTTTCATCTGTTAAAAATCAGACTTCCTCAGAACCAAAATGGAGTACTTCCTGTTCACATTTAAATAACCTTTTTGGCGCCAAAAATTCAAAAGGAAATGGAGCTCTTAAAGAGACATAGTCATAATAACTCCATATATACATACTACTATGCTAAAAACAGCTAAGCATTTCAACAGATCCAGTGTGCTAATATAAAAAATGACAATATAAATATAATGACAATGTAAATAAATAAAAATGATTATGGTAAATAAAATAAAATGCAATAAAATGCACTCTGCACGTACTAACTTCATCTTAAACATACTCCAAATATATGTAATAGTGAATTGGTAAAACTTGCATGACTAGTGCTCATAAATTATAACAAGTCAACAAAAATCAAAATACAATGGCAACATCCATGATATATCTATGCCATGATTAAAAATGGTTTAATACTTATATTTTCATTTATGCCAGGTGACCTAATGGCATCTGTCAAAATTTGCCACTTACTTTCTTTCATGGCTAAAAGTGCTTTCCAATTTCCCCCATAAGTAAATACTTCTACATAATCTATAATGGCAAATTTAAAACCATGTGATTCACCATATATGGATATGTGTTTATAAAGTGCATTGTTATTGTCTTTAATCTTTATCTTATAGATATGTTCATATACTCGTTTCCTAAGGGCTCTCTCTGTTTTGCCTATATAGAATGTGCTGCAGGCATAACATGTAGCGATATATACGACTTGTTTGGTGCTACAATTTCCTGCTTTGCATTTTTTATAGATTAAAATATCCAATGTGGGGTGTGGGTGCTGTATACTGTCTTTACACCATGGTACCCCAAGCACATGTCCCAAGGTCCACTGTATGAGGACCACTGTCACCATCAACCATACAGGTAACTGATTACACTATCCAGCCCAATGATGCATGTGCTTTGTGAAAATTCTCTTTAATAGAATGGACTCACTGACATGGTAGTTAGCACTGATAAACCCAGGTCTCTCAGATGTGTCTATGACTGTTATGTGTTTGTCAATGTGCATATGACAGTATGTCATACCATGTATTGTTCAGTAACACCCAGTACATCCCCCATTACCATACTGTACAAGGCCTGGTGATGTTCTTCACTTAATAAACTCAGGACACACCTCATCCTAAAAGGTGTGTGGTGTGTGCAATTAAGGCCAAACACATTAGCAGCAATAAGTACCTAGGTAGGGGTTCTACTGTCAGTGTTACCAAGTAAATGTGTCTGTATGTGAAGGGATCTACTTCAGTTTGCAGAAAATACATGTCCCAGGAGGTCATTTGTCCAAGAACTGACTGGCAAACACTAACATTTCAAAGGAATCATCTTGTGTAAATTCATTTAATCAAAACTAGTGGTAGATGTGTAAATGCCCTCTTGACCACTGCACAGCTGTACATCGATACTGGAGTTGGTATATATATATAGTTAGTTGTTGATGTTGTGGACACAGCCACCCTCATTGGGGTTATTGTTGTGTGTATCCCCCACTTAGTCTGCTGTAATACTGCACAGTGTATGTTAACAGGTTAAGTAGTCATCAATCACACTATGTGTGGTTCTATGCCACCCCACACCCTCCAAAGTGGAGGGCTGCGCCACCCACACCAGCACACCTATGTTTACCAACTCCAGGATTGCACTACATTGGGGAAGAGGACTTATACCCTGCCAGTACCATCATCAATGACATTAAACTGGCAGACTGATTATTTAGTGATATGACGTTTTGCCTATTTTGTCTAGGTGGAATTACATAGGCTAAAATGAATTCACTGCAAAATTAAGTACATCCATGTGTGCAGTATTCTCTGTGTATTGCATCAACACCAAAACATCTATGTGTGTGTGTGTGTGTGTTATTCACAAACATTTGGTGTGTGCCACCCGGTAAACTTACTTTTGTCCACTGTAGAAGAGCTGCTGACATCAGCCACCATGCACACACCTGTATACATCCCTCAGACTTATCAACCATGTGTCACATGCAGTAACTGTTATACAGTCCTGTTATTTGTGTTCAGCTGTACCCCGGATATGACACAGTTAATGTGTCACCACAGTGCCATACCCCTTGTAGGAAACAAAAGCAGACCAACATCCTGCTGACACATAGACACCTACAATACAAACTGAATACATTATGGAGACCACAATCAGTCAGTGTTAATAACAGCTATAATGCATCATGACATGTAAGCATTAAACTTTCCAGCTGAAAACATGTTACACAGCATTACATTGCTATACCTTAGTACATTCACTCTGTGCTTCAGAACCATATTAGCATGTCCCTGCATTGATGGTATGGATGACAGGGATGTGCCACAAGTATCACCATATGCACAAAGTGTGCTGTTGGTTTGCCAGAGACCTAGGCTGAGCCATTTGGTTGACATCATATGTGTGTGTTAGGGGGTTTCGTTATCAATTGGTCTGTGCAGATGTGGTGTGTGTAGGTATGGAGGTACCCTAGCTGTGTTGGTGATGTGTGTGTGTATATGTATGCACACAGTTCTGCCATGTGGCTGCCCTATACAGGGGTTTGTTGGACAGCTGCAGACCATACATGGCAGGGTGTACAGATCACTGTGTCCAGCCACGGACACGAGAACTGTGCCTGCCAGGGCTTCCATGGGCACTACCAAGTACAAGCCCAGATATGGTACTCTCCCCTGATGATGATAAATGTCTGATGGATCCGGGTCCCTGTTGAGACAAGCCACAACCATGTGCACGTGGCCTGCTGTGTTGTGGTGTGGATAGCACCCCTCCTTCAGTGCTGGTGCTGGTACTGCCACTACAGGAATGGCTGTGACTTGCTGCATGTTCACATAGACCTCCACCTATTGGTGTTGCTGACCTACATCCACGTGGCTATCACCATACTTCTACCATATGCTGTAACACAGACATTGCACAGTCGAGGATTCCCACCATCTCACCCAACTGTCTATCCAGGACTTCTGCAAAATAACTGTGGGCACCTGCAAGATCATGGATGTTATCAAATTCAGCAGAATGAATAGCCCTATGGAGCCTCAATCTCTGTCTGGTATACCATTCCATATGTGCCTGTGCCTCCATGGTGGATGGAAACATTTGTCTGGTGACACCTGCTGTAGCACTTCTGCCAGGGCCATGATGGCCAGCAGCCCTCCTACGAGCACCCCTGTACATCTATCTGTGTGGTACCTCACCAGTCATCCGGCTATGGCTGCTATGTACAGATACATTTGCCATAGTCACCACACTGTCCTGTCCCATGCCACCACCCACCAACTGTCCCTCATCTATGGCCACTGGTGATGGGGTATGTATAGGCATTGTGACTATGTGCGGGAATGGGGTGGATAAAAGTGGGATGTCAGCCAATGGCACAGCTTCAGCCACTGACAACCCTGTCTGTGCCTCATCATACCTATCATCATTGTCAGAATCTGTATGGGCACTAACATCAGTTTGCCTGCAGGAGGGACCCTGACCCACTTCGCCACCTATGAGGGGAAAACAAAAAACATAATTTAAAACATGTACATCATTGCTTACCTCTGCACACACTCACATACACACACACACACACACACACACACACACACACACACACACACACACACACACACACACACACACACACACACTTACAGGTGAGTTGCCACAAAGATATTACACAGACCTCTCAGCATGCATGACAAATGGCACTCAACAGCATGCACTACTGCTATACTCAATCCTTGTTACCAACATTATACATCTCTATGATACATGAGTTGTGTTAGTATGTGATGCCCCTTCCCCTGGAACACACTGCACCCATGTACACAGTATTGCTATGCACCTATTCAGCATGCTGGCAAGTACTGTGCACCATACCTCACAAGTGTACACACCATTGCTGAATGTGTATATGTTTGGCAGTTATGTTTGTTCTGTTGCTCACAGCCCCTATGTGTTTGTCTGACACATACCTGAGATGATATGAGGACATATGTCAATAGTGAATGCCTGACCTCTGATTTGCAGATCTCATCATCAGAAGTGCATGTATGAGAAATAAAATCCAATTACACTAATAACCTTCAAAGCTTACTGTGGCTATGAGGAGTGTACACACCCTTATTGACATGACAGCCACTTCCATGATATGCAATGGGGGCACAATACTGCTTATCATCTAGCACAGACACAGATTCTTAGTTTTAGCACTTAAATTTGCTTATTTGTGCTCAGCACTTGTTCAGAACTTGTAAGCACTAAATAAGCTACTAATTACTATAGCACTCAACCTTCCTCATTACCTAGAGGAAAACAGTTTTTGTACTTACTTTTCTCACTTGCTCAGAGAAAAACAGCTCTTGCACTCACTTTCCTTACTTATCTAGAGGAAAATAATTTTTTATTCAGGCATGTCCAAGGGTCAGCTCCCAGTGTTCTCTCCTGTCTAGCTGATGAATCTGGGCATCTTGAGGCAATGTAGAAATTGCCTCATGTACACAGACAACCCTCTCCTCCTACCACCCAACACTACAACCTGTGAGAGCTGCACTTATCTAGTTAATCTGGAGGTAAAGCTCTCTCCAACCAAAACTGAACTTGACAGTCATGAGGAGAAGGTAAACATTTGCACCACACCACACTCATCACATAGTCTCACTAAATCTACACCACCAAAATCCACACGTAGTAACATAAAAACATTCACGGAGGCTCTCAATAATAATCTGTCTAAGCAACAGAGACCTCTAAAGCAGAAACGCAAGCAACCTCCATTCTCCCAACACAAACCAAATGATACATAGCCCACAGACTCAGTGTGCCACTCAACAACAGCCAATAAGGCAAAACAACGTATCCAACACACTAGTCATAGGTGACTCTATAGTCAGGCACACTGATGTCCCACTCACCAGGCTAAACAGGAGAAGGTTACTGTCAGCTACCTGTCGGGTGCCGGGATCCACCACATAATCCACGCACTCAGGTCACTCTACAACAAGTACAAATATGACTCTGTCAATGTCCATGTTGGTGTGAATGACCTGAGACGTACCTCCCTGGACTACATGAAAAGAGACATGGAAGAGCTCACTAATCTTGTAGCCCAGGCAGGTATGACCCTAGCCCTGAGTAGCATTCTGCCATTGCCCAGAATGATACCACAGTACAAGGACAAAATGATTGACTTCAACAATTGGCTAAGCTTCTGCTGTCATTCTAAGGGGATCCAGTATCTGTCTGCTTGGGATGACATGGTCGACAGACCATGATGCTTTGCCACAGATGGCCTGCACCTGTCTCCCCTGGGATTCCGGGTACTGGCTAAGGATCTTGCTGCCCCTATAGTGCCTTTTTTAGGCAAGGTTCAAATAACAAATTCACCACCATAACAGGAACAGGCAAGCAAAAACTGAGGGTAATACTACTCAATGCTAGAAGTCTAAATCTCAAAATGCACTCATTCAAGGCACTCCTTAAAATGGAGAACATTGATATCTGTGCAGTGACTGAGACCTGGTTCAAGGCTCCAGAGAGCACCCCTGCACTACCAGGCTATAACTCATACCACACTTTTTGGCCATGTAATCTGGACCGAAACACCAAAGGCGGAGGTGTGTCCATATTCATTAAGGATATTCACATCTCCATGCTAGTTGCTCAGCATAATGCATCCGAGGTTATCCAAGATCAACTAACTCTGGGCAAAACTGCAATCCAAATTGTAGCTTGCTACAGATCCCCCACCATGCCCCAGGATTCCCACTCCTCTTTTCCTGATGTACTGGAAAATATTAGGGTTCAACCAAACACCCTAATAATGGGTGACTTCAACTACCCCACCATTAACTGGGAAAACTACTCATATACCAACTCCTTAGCTCAACGCTTTCTGTAATTCATAAACTCCAATGCCCTGGATCAACTTATCCACACTCCCACCAGGGGCAACAATATCCTAGACCTAGTCATTACCAACATGAGTGACCGGTGCTCCACACCTGAAGTCAACTCCTCGTTGGTCCGATCCGACCATAAGCTAATCACCCTTGATATCCACATCCTGCCCCCACCCCCCATTAAGGAAACCATGGTAAAAAATTTCTCCAAAGCCAACTTCATGCTTCTTAAGACAGAGGTGGTAAACTTCATGACACCCATGCAGATGGACAATACAGTTACAACTGCTGAATCCTACACAAATGCACTCTAGAAGCACTTACACGAGTGCATGGATTGTGCTATCCCAAACAGAGCCAAGACGCTATCCTCCAAAAAAAGGAAGCCAACCTGGTGGTCCCCTGCCATAAACAAACTGTACAACAGAAGGAAGAAACTGTTGCAAAAGAGAGTAAAATCCCATGAGTGGAGGAGCTCCCTGGTCAGCCTCAGCAAGAAGCTGAGATTCCTTATAAGATCCTCCAAAGCTAGCTACGAAAACAAAATCACCACTAATTCTAAGGACAACTACAAAGCATTCTATAGCTATGTCAACAATCTCGATAGCATCACCCAGATCTGCTCTGTGTTACAGCACAATAGCACGAAAATTACAGAACCAACTGATATTGCCAACATCCTGGCAGATAGGGTCAGTGCTAATTTTACCCCCCTCACCCCCTAAAGGGCCCATATCTATGCAGGATGAATGCAGAGTCCCTGTAATCACAACTACACAGGTAAAAGCTGCACTCTCTAAAGCTAAAAATGCAGCATCCATGGGATTGGACAACATCCCAGGCTGTGTTTTACACAAACTTCAGAACTAACTGGGTCCCCACTTAAGCACCATGTTCAATAATAGCCTCGCATCAGGCTTTGTGCCCACTGAATGGTGCACAGCAACAGTTATCCCACTCCACAAAGGGGGAGCCACCACTGATCCCGGGAACTATAGACCTATTAGCCTGACGAGCCAGGTCTGCAAGGTCATGGAACATATCATCATGGAACTCATAAACAAAGACATTGGTAACCTCCAAACTCTGGATCACACCCAGTTCAGGTTTGTGAAAGGCAGATCATGCCTCCTGAACCTGATCAACTTCTTTGAGGCAGTCACCAAAGCCGTAGATGAGGGTAAGGTGGTTCACACAGCCTATCTTGACCTCACCAAGGCTTTCAACACCATCCCCTATTCTGGAATTATAGCTAAACTCACTAAACTAGGTATGAATCCCTACATCATAAGATAGGTTGCCAACTGGCTCAATGACAGAACCCACACTGTAAAAGTTGCAGACTCCAAATCTGACCTCAAAGCAGTGACAAGTGGAACAGCACAGGGTCCGTCCTGGGACCTCTCCTGTTTGGTATCTACTTCTCTGAAGTATAGGCTAACACAGAAGACCTCTGGCTAATGAAGTTCACAGATGATTGCAAACTAGGAGCCATAGTCAAGTCCCCAAATGATGTGGACATCCTACAGAAGGGCCTTGTTGAGACAGATGCCTGGTGTCAGAGCCATGGCCTCAAGCTCAATGCCAAAAAGTGCAGTGTCATCCCCTTTGGTAAAAGCTCTGTACCCATGAACTACCACATAGGCAGCAATCTACTTAACACCGAATGTGTGATAAAAGACCTTGGTACCCAGGTGGACAGCAGTCACTCCTTTGATAGTCACATCGCCACAGTAGTCAGAAAGTCCTTCTATGTGGCACACCTCATCATAAAAGGGTTCTCATCCAGGAAAAAAGAGGTTATTGTTCCCCTCTACTCGACACTCATTAGACCCATTATAGAGTACAACACCCCTTTTGTAATGTACATCACAAGAAATCTGCAGCAGCTGGAAAGGCCACAGAAGTACCTCACAAAGAGGATTACTGGCCTCAAACAAATGCCCTACACTGACCGCTTCAAAAAACTCAGCTTTACTCCATAGCATATTGCCTAATCCGAGGTGATCTCTGCCTAACATATAAAGCTATGTCAAACCCAGAGCTGTTGGACATGCTGCACCTAAAGAAATCCCAATACCTCCGAGCTACACGGTCTAGGGACCTAAACCTTGTCACCACAATAAACAGGACATGCTGGAAGGATAGATTCCTGTCCCAGAGACTTCCCATACTCTGGAACAGGCTACCCATCTATGTCAAGCAAAGTTCTTCATTAGCACTCTTCAAGAAAAATCTTGATGAGTTGATGGGAAATAGGAAATACACCCCGGGGATCACTTCTGTGTCTCTGCTCGACAGTGGCACAGGAAAATAACTTTCTTGGGTGGCGTAAGCCAGGGAACCTTGTTGGCTAGGCTTATGTAGGCCCTTGGGCCGATAGCCTAGTACCTACCTATGAACCTATGAACCTATGTTAACATTACACACACCTGATATGTGACACATGACCTGTGCAATCAAATGCAGTATCAAACAAATGTCTTAGTTGTGCGGATGCTGATTGAGATGCTTACAATATGTGGGTTGCATAAGTGTTCACACCCTTAACACGATGGCTTGTTGCAGCACCTGTTAAGTGAACTACAACAGTCACTATTTCTGGATGGGGTATACTAGCATGGCCCATCTTCACATGCCATTATTTGGTCACTCTGCCCTACAAATGTCCCCCAACTCTGCCGGATTGCAAGGTCAGCTCATGTCCACAGCCCTTGGAGGTCACACAATCCTGTTACTATTGTTATGGATTCAGGGTTATGTCTGGCACAATTCATGACCTTGACTGTGTTCAGATACAACCATTCTTAGCGAGCTTTGGATGTATGCTTCAATTCACTCTAGTGCTTCAAGATGACACCCCTCCCTATCATCAGCCTTATTGCAGATGATTGACAACTATGGGCCACACATGAGTGTCATTTTGCAGTGTTCCAAATTCAGAATGCCATGTCTACCAGCCTAGTCCCTGCTAATGAACAGCAAACCTAAAGGTGTGCACTGGCACCAGCAAGGTACAGATGGGGATAGTGGGCCTGAGGTGGAGTAAGGTGTTGCTTGTGCACCGCATGTATCTTTATTAATACTGTCTGTAGGTTTCAGCTTTGGTTTCAGTACACCATTACACATTGCAACACATGCCTTTGGGAAACTTGATGTTATGCATATGCTACCCATAGAGAGGCTTGGATGATGTTTCCTATGGAACAACTCTTCCATCTGATTACTCTAACCCATGGGCCACACTTATGCAGAGTCCAGGTGATTGTCGACACAGGTACTGCACAGGCAGTACTTTGCTAGACCTTCCTGCAAGTCCCTTAGTGTTGCTGCATGTTTCTGGGCAGCTTCTGTGACCAGTTTGCAACAAATGTAGTCATCTGTCTTGGATGGGCATCTGTTTATTTTCTACATTAATGTTGTGCCATACTTTATAGTCAAATACATGACTGTCTGCACTGTTTGCCATGGCATATACAATGGTGAGGTAAGGCTATGTCTCCCACTCCTGAGTGCTACCTTTCAGATATGAAATCTATTCCGTGGTTTGTAAGATGTGTACAAGCCATGGCTGCCTCTGTTGCAGGTGAGTGGGCAAATGTCATGGACATACTTCTTGGTTAGCAGACCATTACTTGGTGTGACATTGAGGCCCTGTACTTGATGGAAGGTGCGTACTCAAGAAGAGTGAATGCTGTCAGTACCTCAAAAGCTGCTTCCACAATATGTTATTTGGAGTGTGTGCACACATATGCTTCCAGTGTTTGTTAAGGTATGTATTCCCCATATTTGTTGTCCTAACATGGGATTACATATTACTCATTCATTGCTCATGTTAGGATCACATTAGAGGTTGTAAAAGGTGTGGAATGTGGTATTGTGACACCGTTGTATAGGTCTGTAACAGTTGCCATTGTAATAGTGGTGTGTGTAGATCTGTAACAGTTGCCATTGTAATAGTGCTGTATACACTGTTGTAGCCACTGTATAAGGGTAATGTTTCAGATATGTCCCTACTGTAGGCCATTTGTCCCATCATTATGTTCATCTCTGTCCACACATCTTGCACTGACAGGTTGTTAGGTATACTGCAAGACTCTTACATACATAACCTTCAGATATGCTACCATGGTGACGACTGTGATGCAGTGCAGCTAACAGGAACAATAAGTGAACATGTGCAGCATGCATTATGGGTAGGTGTGTTAAATGTGTGCATGGCAAACACCATGGCCATAACATGGCCGGTGTATTGGCAAACCTGAACAAAACAACTCCATACTCACCAGCTACAGGCTGCTGCTCCAGTAGTATACCAGATGGACCTTCATAGTTGTGTGAGAGACATAATGTCAGTAGCTACACCTGTGGCATTGGTACAGGCTGGGAACAGCATTTCAGTACATCAACAGTACAAACCCACAATACTAGAGATTATGCACATCTGTTCATTACTATACTGCAGCAACAGACTATGTTATTTGACATATTCATGAAGATACTTTACAGATGAAGATGGATAAGCAACAGTGGTCTACTAATGTGCCTTGGGGCCTTACATGCATGCTCCTCATCCATTGTGTGGGTAGCACCCACCTCCACAATGCTATTGTCAGGTTCCTGCCTTGGCTGGTGGGCGGGTGCACCAAGGCTGACGAGGAGTTCCTCAGCCTGTGTCAGTTGGGGCTGGATGGCATGACCCTCACCTGTGGCTAGCTGGTCCCTCCTAAGTGCAGCAGCATGCTGATGGGCATGGCGGATGAGATTAGTGCACCGATGTCGCACCTGCTCATAAGTGCAGTTATGCAGGCCAACATCATTTACCCTGTGGACGAGCACGTTCCACAGGGCAGTCTTCTCCTGCAGATCATGGACCGTGTGTCCAAAGAGGGTTCTGTGATGTTGTACAAAGAAGTTTATTAATATATCATTCTCCTGGGGAGTATACGCAGGGAGACATTCACAGGACATGGTACCTGGAAGACATAAACAGGAAAAAAGGTTAGAGGACCTTATACTGCAGGGATATAATAGTTGTTAATTGACATCGGCTCTCTCCCCCTCACCATATCTGCAACAATAATTTGAATGCACAAATCAATGTGTATGTTTACACCAAACCTACTGTTGGGACATATACTGTGTTTCTATTCATGTTCCATGTTGAAACACTATCATTGGTGGCCTGTTGCTATAAATGTAACCTACATGCCATTGTAATGGCCACTGTGGTTCCATATATGCATATGTTCTGTTTGCTATGCAACTGTTTCAAGTCTGGTGTTTTGGGTTAATGGGAATATCTATGCATACTGTTATAACTAATCCTCGATTGTGTTGACTATTACTAACCCACATATGTTCTAAAGTTGCAAAACAATAGCATGTTTGGGAAGGCCGTTCCCAGAAATCCCACCTCTTCCACCTCATCTGATCGTGGCACCAGGCCACAGCACGTCTGGGACCCACCCCGGGACCTCCTCATCTGCTGGTCCTGCACTACCTTCAGGTGGAACTACCTCAGGGGATGGGGCTCATCCCCCCTGGGAGCGGGCACAGACAGGATCCTGTCACCTGAAGTTAGGTCCAGGGTCTGGTGCATAGGGCACTTCGCAGAGAATTGGGAGATCTGCTACACCAGCTTGAGGGCCTTGTGGCACAATTAGATGGTCAGCCTGCCCCTTCTGCTCATTTCCCAGCACAGCTACCTTCAGGGCCATGAAGGTGCAGTGGTGACTGCCCATGGGCGGGGACCTCAATCCCACTGTTTCCATTTGGGGGCTCATGGGCTTCCAATTTCCAAACACCCCTCCCAGTCCAAGGTTTACCCCCCACATGGGTCATATACTGCCCTTGTATGCTGTCTTGTCTGTCTTCCAACCCAACCTATCTCCCCAAATATACCTACTATCCTTCCCCAACATCCCATGCTCAAACAAAAAAATGGCAATCTGTTCCCAAAAAAAATTTCACACCATACATAACTGTTCATTTCACACCCACTTACAGCTGCTTAAAAGTGCCTTAATCACTCTGTATCCAACAGTCCTTGTTCTGGCCAGAAAAAAAATTTCAGCCTTTGCAAGTGTCTAAACCAGGACCCTGCACACCATAGCCACAGCAATTTACCACTAAGCCATTTGAGCTGCATATATATGTGAGGTTTTCTCAAACATATTATGCAGCACAGTCATTCAACGGTAGGGAAAATGTATTTATATCTACATATATATATATATATATATATATATATATATATATATATATATGTGTGTGTGTGTGTGTGTATGTGTGTGTATATGTTGATATACATGTATATATATATATATATATATATATATATATATATATATATATATATATACATATATATATATATATATATATATATATATATATATATATATATATATATATATATATATATATATATATATATACATATATATATATATATACACACACATATATATATATATATATATATATATATATATATATATATGTATATATATTCCACAGTTGAACTGTTCTGCCTTGCTATGAAACAGAGTATCACATGTAGACACAGCCTAACGTTAGGGGGGATAAATAGGGACAGATTGTAAATATGCCTATTACAAACCTATGAAGTTTGTGCATGATACATTTCACATTACCATGACTGTTCTGAAGATGGTGGGGTCTGAAACTCATGTGTCTATCATGACTTCATTGCTTCCACCTTTAGCTATTTGCCAGACTAATATAGATGTTTGGAGGAGCAGAACAAACACTATGATGGCTTAAATCATGACATTCTGTGCAGATCTGCACAGTTGACAGGTATGGCCCACTGCCCACAGGGGCAGATGCTATGTCCATAGCTGTTTTTCAGCAGGACATCATTACAGAAAGTCTTGATGGCACATATAAATCTTTCAACATCATCTATCCCATTATTACAGACCAAGTACTACATTCAATTACATGCTGACATGTTTCACATATCTGTTTTATTATTGTTCTCTCTTCTGTGTACCAGTTGGGTGTCTTCCTTGTTTGTTTTTTTAGTAGTATTTTTGTTTTTTGGTATTGTTTTTCTATTTCTCTCTCTCCACTACAGGGATCAAGCTGTTTTGAATAGGTTGCAGCATGGCTTTTGTAGGTGATGCTCATGATCAGATGATGGCCTCTGCACCAGTTGGTGTTCCCAAATTGCTAACTGCAAGCAGCCAGCTATGTAGTACTTCCAATAGTCAACGTCATGGCAACCCACTACTATAAATGACTACATCATGTGGGTGTTGTCCCTTTACCTTTCCTGTATGGAAGACATCCTTCCTGTATGTGGGCAGCAGTGTTATAGACAGCAGGTAGCAATACCTCTTACAACAGGACTTGCGGACACAGGCCAACTGCATGTTTGTATAAGGTTCCAGACCTAGGGACAGTGTGTGAACATTGCTGTTATATGCATTGAATACTGCTAGTTTTACAGGGTTTGTGTGCATATGCTAGTTTTGCATGGAATGTAGTCTGTCTACATATCTCTCAACTGTGGGCCTATTCACATGATGGCCAGAGGATTGGCTGTTATGTTTTGTCTGTTCACCACACAGGTCTTGTCTCTGACATATCAGTGCCATTCTCTCCGTTGTTTGCTATCAGTACATGGCAACATCCGTTTGTGTTTCTGACTTCATATTCCTGAGTAAGGGTATGTTGCAACCAATCCTGTAACACCAGCAAATTTCACAGTGTATAACAGCAATATTTCAAATATGGCCCTGTGTTTCAGCCTCTGTCCTCTACCTATATACCAGGCTTTGTCCAGGTGTCATGCAGTAACAGGTTGTTAGGTGATGGCCTATCATTATTTAGTGCTGGCATTCCTATCATTCCAGTGATGTTGTGGACTCCCACACAAATTGTGGGGTAGGGTCCATATATATGAGGGCTACAGCTGGAGAGAACATGTGTGACCCTTTACTGTCCAGAGGTCAGTGTATGGAGAACAATGTTATATGCCCTTCTAAGATATTTTATGGGGGAGGGGTATTAAATGTTTTTAACCTAGGTTGTTAGGTCTATCAGTAATAAGAAACATTAAGGTATATGGTTGTACATTTTCATACGTTTCACCATGGGAACAGTGGTGGGCTAGAGCTTACTGTCTTACACAGAGTTCTGTTTGTCAGTGTGATAGTGATGTTTTTTAAGTTAAGCATTGTTATGTAACAGATACATTTACATTGTGACAACTAATACTTTTCCCCCTAGGGGTTGAGTACAGAGTGTAATTGGAGGCTGCTGAACTACATCTGTAATTATAACCAAACAATAAGCCCAGCGGAGTAAATGCTCAGCGGTATAATAGAAATGCAGAATGAATAAAAATAAAGTCAGTAACCGCTGAGCAAAGCAATGAAGGGTTCTGATACATCCAAGTTCAAAAACGTTCCAAGCCCAATAACTGATAATGACTGATAATCCAAAAATAAGCAGAACGTAATAAAAAAACAGGTTTATTTTAGTATAAACAGGTAAGCGCTTTCGCAATAGCTTCTTCAGACCTTGTAACAAAAGACACTGAAAGCTGCTAATTTAAATATACAAAAAGGCGCCAAAATCACGGAAACTTTTAAAGATACAAGACTTGTTTTAAAAATCCATTAAAATGACATAATATCCATAGTGCCTACAGATAAAATATTGTGTCAGAATCATATAGGTCTTCATAATGTTGTACAATCATCAAAAAACATATAAAAAATAGAGATAAAAAGAAAAATAAAATGAATATAGGGCAGTGCTGACCCTATACTAACATCTCCTGTTCCCTAATCTCCTAGATTTCAGTAATGGACATAAAGGGACTTTCCCATTTAATCCTGGTGATAGAGCAGCCCTGAATTTAATAATCCAATAAATTTCTCTAGTTTCAGTGTAGTTGCTAGTGTCTCCTCTCCTATGTGTTTTGGAAATCTGTTCTAAAATCCTGAATTTAAACTGATGTTCTACACCTCTCTCACTGGTGTGTTTGGCTAATGCATTATGTAGATTGCCCTTCCTCATATGGTACACATGCTCTCGTATCCTGTCTCTCAGTATCCAGTTAGTCTTGCCTACATAGTAGGCTGGACATGATGTACAGGATGCAAGGTAAACCACATCTTTGGACATGGCGTTGTTTATAGAGCAGGATGAGAGCTCGGTTACACCGAGTGAATTGGACTACGACCGAGATGGATTATACTTGGCTGTTGAAAAACTTGAACAGGATTTATTTAAGTTAAAGCGCATGCAGACTCAACGACAGCATTTTGAGGTCTGCATACAGCGCCGACTAGTACCGAGAGGACTTAGAGTGCTGAAGATGCCGACGACGGGCACCCTATATCCGGATTTATTGTTTGACTGGCAACAACTCAACATTGAGGTAAGCCTCAATTATATGAAGTTGATGAACACTTTTTTTCTTCCATTCTTGGATGTATCAGAACCCTTCATTGCTTTGCTCAGCGGTTACTGACTTTATTTTTATTCATTCTGCATTTCTATTGTACCGCTGAGCATTTACTCCGCTGGGCTTATTTTTTGTTTATTTCTACGAGCTTTTACAACCCTGTGGAGGCATGATCGGAGGGGAACAGCTATCCATTGAACTGCCGTACATTATACCGAGCAACAAGGAAGTACCTGTGATGTCACGTCCGATTTTGGATCGGTTTGCTGATTGTCTGAGAGCCGAGAGGAATCCCTTGGCGTTGTTTACAGAACAAGATGAGGGCTCGGACATACCGAGTGATATGGATTACGACCGAGATGGATTACATTTGGCTGTCAAAAAACTTGAACAGGATTTACTTAAGTTAAAGCGCATGCAGACTCAACGACAGCATTTTGAGGTCTGCATACAGCGCCGACTAGTACCGAGAGGACTTAGGGTGCTGAAGATGCCGACTACGGGCACCCTATATCCGGGTTTATTGTTTGACTGGCAACAACTCAACATTGAGGTAAGCCTCAATTATATGAAGTTGATGAACACTTTTTTTCTTCCATTGGAGGAGAAACTTAGAGAGGACATTAGGAAAGCACAAAATAGCATTTTAACTGAATTTCCCGTTTCTGTGGCGGATCATGCCTTGAGTTCAATGTTGGACAATGTTACTATGTATGAGCGACGCCTTTTCAATCAGAAAAGAGCGAAGCTTCAAAGGGACAGCTCAGATTTTCGAATGGGCCACATCTTCACCTGGCCCAGGAACAGTGTAAATGCTAATAATGTCAATACTAATAACATCAATAACGCACCAGCTAAAAATGTGCACATTAACATTGTTAAAGGAATTGATAATGTTTTAGCAACTGATACTGCATCCATGAATGATGCAGATGATAATTTTGTTATGTGTTCAGAGAATGTTGTTACAGCTGCTGTAGATGTTGTAGATATTGACGAATCTGCCAGTTTGACTTCAGTTAGAGATTCTATTAATACTATGAGTGCAGGTAGGGTTGACACGAGTGTGCATATAGACACTAGTGATAAGAAACAGGTTCCCTGTCCTGAACCAGTTGTCAGAAGGAAGGCAACTACCTCTGCGATGAGCAGAACCAGTGACAATCTTGACTCTGAACATGATTCAAATTTGCCGACACTGACCTCCTCACAACCAATAGGTAATAGACATCCTTTTCCTATCAGGGCGTTCACCAGCGAGGAGAGGGTTCACCCCAACAACAGGGGGCGTTACAAAAGGAAATTATCCCCGGACAAATTTCCCAACCGGACCATCAAGAAAATGTGGGAGGGGAAACAATAGGCATAGTATTTAATCTATCCAGTCATGAATTAAGTTGTTATGAAACACAGGTTCTCTCCAAGGGTCTTACCTTCATTCCCACTATGGACAGTAAATATGAAGAGACCTTAAGGGACTTTAAACTTTTCATCAGGAATTTATCATTAAAGATTTTCTTTAGAGATGCAGGCACATCAATGGATAATATTGCTTTCAAGAAACCTAGTACATTCATTCCTCCCATACATCCATTAGTTGCTGCTTACAGCAAGTTGGTGGAAGATGATATTTACAAGATGGATAAGATAGATAATACAGGTAGGAAGAAGAAGTATAATCTTAACTTCCAACAGCGAGAAGCTTTACACTCCCTTCGCAACAATTGTAACATTGTCATTCGACCTGCTGACAAAGGAGGTGGAGTCGTTGTTTTCGACACAGACAGGTACAATCATGACATGTTACGAATGTTGGCTGATGACAGATTTTATGAATCCATTACTAACAGTAGAGTAGATACCATCATCCACACGATACAGTCCACACTCTTTGAACTTCTTAGTAATGGGGCTATTGATAATACTCTATTTGACTTTATACTTTATACTAATACTCTATTTTGTGCTTTCCTAATGTCCTCTCTAAGTTTCTCCTCCAATGGAAGAAAAAAAGTGTTCATCAACTTCATATAATTGAGGCTTACCTCAATGTTGAGTTGTTGCCAGTCAAACAATAAATCCGGATATAGGGTGCCCGTCGTCAGCATCTTCAGCACTCTAAGTCCTCTCGGTACTAGTCGGCGCTGTATGCAGACCTCAAAATGCTGTCGTTGAGTCTGCATGCGCTTTAACTTAAATAAATCCTGTTCAAGTTTTTCAACAGCCAAGTATAATCCATCTCGGTCGTAGTCCAATTCACTCGGTGTAACCGAGCTCTCATCCTGCTCTATAAACAACGCAATGTCCAAAGATGTGGTTTACCTTGCATCCTGTACATCATGTCCAGCCTACTATGTAGGCAAGACTAACCGGATACTGAGAGACAGGATACGAGAGCATGTGTACCATACAAGGAAGGGCAATCTACATAATGCATTAGCCAAACACACCAGTGAGAGAGGTGTAGAACATCAGTTTAAATTCAGGATTTTAGAACAGATTTCCAAAACACATAGGAGAGGAGACACTAGCAACTACACTGAAACTAGAGAAATTTATTGGATTATTAAATTCAGGGCTGATCTATCACCAGGATTAAATGGGAAAGTCCCTTTACGTCCATTACTGAAATCTAGGAGATTAGGGAACAGGAGATGTTAGTATAGGGTCAGCACTGCCCTATATTCATTTTATTTTTCTTTTTATCTCTATTTTTTATATGTTTTTTGATGTTTGTACAACATTATGAAGACCTATATGATTCTGACACAATATTTTATCTGTAGGCACTATGGATATTATGTCATTTTAATGGATTTTTAAAACAAGTCTTGTATCTTTAAAAGTTTCCGTGATTTTGGCGCCTTTTTGTATATTTAAAATAGCAGCTTTCAATGTCTTTTGTTACAAGGTCTGAAGAAGCTATTGCGAAAGCGCTTACCTGTTTATACTAAAATAAACCTGTTTTTTTATTACGTTCTGCTTATTTTTGGATTATCAGTCATTATCAGTTATTGGGCTTGGAACGTTTTTGAACTTGGATGTATCAGAACCCTTCATTGCTTTGCTCAGCGGTTACTGACTTTATTTTTATTCATTCTGCATTTCTATTATACCGCTGAGCATTTACTCCGCTGGGCTTATTTTTTGTTTATTTCTACGAGCTTTTACAACCCTGTGGAGGCATGATCGGAGGGGAACAGCTATCCATTGAACTGCCGTACATTATACCGAGCAACAAGGAAGTACCTGTGATGTCACGTCCGATTTTGGATCGGTTTGCTGATTGTCTGAGAGCCGAGAGGAATCCCTTGGCGTTGTTTACAGAACAAGATGAGGGCTCGGACATACCGAGTGATATGGATTACGACCGAGATGGATTACATTTGGCTGTCAAAAAACTTGAACAGGATTTACTTAAGTTAAAGCGTATGCAGACACAACGGCAACACTTTGAGGTCTGCATACAGCGCCGACTAGTACCGAGAGGACTTAGGGTGCTGAAGATGCCGACTACGGGCACCCTATATCCGGGTTTATTGTTTGACTGGCAACAACTCAACATTGAGGTAAGCCTCAACTACATGAAGTTGATGAACACTTTTTTTCTTCCACTGGAGGAGAAACTTAGAGAGGACATTAGGAAAGCACAAAATAGCATTTTAACTGATTTTCCTGTCTCAGTGGCGGACCTTGCCTTGAGTTCAATGTTGGACAATGTTACTATGTACGAGCGACGCCTTTTCAATCAGAAAAGAGCGAAGCTTCAAAGGGACAGCTCAGATTTTCGAATGGGCCACATCTTCACCTGGCCCAGGAACAGTGTGAATGCCAATAATGCCAATACTAATAATATTAATAACGCACCAGCTAAGAATGTGCACATTAACATTGTTAAAGAAATTGATAATATTTCAGCAATTGATACTGCATCCGTGAATGATGCAGATGATAATTTTGTTATGTGTTCAGAGAATGTTGTTACAGCTGCTGTAGATGCTGTAGATATTGATGAATCTGCCAATTTGACTTTAGTTAGAGATTCTATAAATACTATGAGTGCAGGTAGGGTTGACACGAGTGTGCATATAGACACTAGTGATAAGAAACAGGTTCCCTGTCCTGAACCAGTCGTCAGAAGGAAGGCAACTACCTCTGCGATGAGCAGAACCAGTGACAATCTTGACTCTGAACATGATTCAAATTTGCCGACACTGACTTCCTCACAACCAATAGGTAATAGACATCCTTTTCCTATCAGGGCGTTCACCAGCGAGGAGAGGATTCACCCCAACAACAGGGGGCGTTACAAAAGGAAATTATCCCCGGACAAATTTCCCAACCGGACCATCAAGAAAATGTGGGAGGGGAAACAGTAGGCATAGTATTTAATCTATCCAGTCATGAATTAAGTTGTTATGAAACACAGGTTCTCTCCAAGGGTCTCACCTTCATTCCCACCATGGACAGTAAATATGAAGAGACCTTAAGGGACTTTAAACTTTTCATTAGGAATCTATCATTAAGGATTTTCTTTAGAGATGCAGGCACATCAATGGACAACATTGCTTTTAAGAAACCAAGTACATTCATTCCTCCTATACATCCACTAGTTGCTGCCTATAGCAAGCTGGTGGAAGATGATATTTACAAGATGGATAATATAGATAATACAGGTAGGAAGAAGAAGTACAATCTTAACTTCCAACAGCGAGAAGCTCTACACTCCCTCCGCAACAATTGTAATATTGTCATTCGACCCGCTGACAAAGGAGGTGGAGTTGTTGTTTTCGATACAGACAGGTACAATCATGACATGTTACAAATGCTGGCTGACGACAGATTCTATGAATCCATTACCAACAGTAGAGTAGACACTATCATCCACTACATACAGTCCACACTCATTGAACTTCTCAGTAATGGGGCCATTGATAATACTCTATTTGACTTTCTCAACGTCATACACCCCCTGATACCAAGCATTCAGGGTCTCCCCAAGGTCCATAAGGACCTGCAGCATCCTCCTTTGAGACCCATAGTTGCAGGCAGGGGGTGGTCCACTGAACCCTTATCACTCTTTGTTGAAGCTCAACTCAGACCTTTGGTTGATGCCAACTGCTTCATTCTTAGAGACACCAAACAGTTCTTGCTTGACTTGTATCAATATGTCAATTTTTGCTCCGATGTTGAAGATCTTCTCTGGGTGACGATGGATGTTCAGTCCCTGTTCACCGTCATACCCAATGTGGAGGGTAAGGAGATGGTTGGTGCTTACATGAGGAGATCTACGCTACCTCTGGACCATGATGTTGATTTAATCCTTTTGTTGTTGGGGATTATTCTTGATTCCAACATATTCTGCTTTCAAGAGAAGACCTTTTTACAGCGGGATGGCGTAGCTATGGGCACTTCATGTGCCAATAGCTACGCCAACTTGGTCATGGCAGAGTGGGAGTACCGTCACTTGTTCCAGAATGATTTGTACAGGGAGTTTGTGCCTTTCTACAGGCGTTTTGTGGATGATCTTTTTTTTCGTCTGGAGGGGCACATCGGTACAACTGGAATGTTTTTTCACACAGGTAAACAACTCCATTACGTTCCTGAACTTTACCATGGAATGGTCACACACCACCATTCCCTTCCTGGATGTCTATATAGACAAATTACCTGGTGGGATTGTCAACACAGGAGTGTATCGCAAGACCTGTTATAGGAACACATTGTTACACCGCTCCAGTATGCACCCGGGTTTTGTCTACAACAACATTGTGAAAGGACAGTCCATGCGTGTGTCTAGATATACACCTGAAGACTCTCATTTGGAAATGGAACTGGAAGATCTAGGAATGAAATTCACAGAGCGTGGATATAGTAACTTGGATATTATCAGAGGGATGGATGACATCCCTAGCCTCAGGGAGAATAGAGCGATGCCCTATTTCTCTGAAGGGGCTATGGAAATGTATACAGCTGATATGAGTTACAACCATATTCAGAATGGTTTTCTCACAGATAATAATATTACTTTTCCTATTTATTATACTAGAGATATTGGTGCAGTCAAAGATATCTTTTCCAGGCACTGGCATGTTTTGTCAGTTGATCCCATTATTAAGGGACTTACAGGAGAACGACCAAAGTTTGTCTATCGTAATAAGAAGAACCTTAAGAGTCTACTTTGTTATCCTAGAGTACATCATGCTCATTTCACCACACAAGGCCCCTATATGGTACCTTGCAATAAGTGCAATTTTTGCTCATACATACTTACTGATCCTGTATTTGTTTACCCGTATGGATCTGGCACACACTACATCCGGACGAGGGGTAGTTGTATGTCCAAAGATGTGGTTTACCTTGCATCCTGTACATCATGTCCAGCCTACTATGTAGGCAAGACTAACCGGATACTGAGAGACAGGATATGAGAGCATGTGTACCATACGAGGAAGGGCAATCTACATAATGCATTAGCCAAACACACCAGTGAGAGAGGTGTAGAACATCAGTTTAAATTCAGGATTTTAGAACAAATTTCCAAAACACATAGGAGAGGAGACACTAGCAACTACACTGAAACTAGAGAAATTTATTGGATTATTAAATTCAGGGCTGATCTATCACCAGGATTAAATGGGAAAGTCCCTTTACGTCCATTACTGAAATCTAGGAGATTAGGGAACAGGAGATGTTAGTATAGGGTCAGCACTGCCCTATATTCATTTTATTTTTCTTTTTATCTCTATTTTTTATATGTTTTTTGATGATTGTACAACATTATGAAGACCTATATGATTCTGACACAATATTTTATCTGTAGGCACTATGGATATTATGTCATTTTAATGGATTTTTAAAACAAGTCTTGTATCTTTAAAAGTTTCCGTGATTTTGGCGCCTTTTTGTATATTTAAATTAGCAGCTTTCAATGTCTTTTGTTACAAGGTCTGAAGAAGCTATTGCGAAAGCGCTTACCTGTTTATACTAAAATAAACCTGTTTTTTTATTACGTTCTGCTTATTTTTGGATTATCAGTCATTATCAGTTATTGGGCTTGGAACGTTTTTGAACTTGGATGTATCAGAACCCTTCATTGCTTTGCTCAGCGGTTACTGACTTTATTTTTATTCATTCTACATCTGTAATTAAGTGTTGATTGATTCTTATCTTCAAGTTGATTTTTTTACTGTTGTACTACTTGAAGGCTTTAGCCTAGACAGCAAAGTATGTTATGTTTTGCAGATTACTGTATCATATGTTTTATTTGAGAGTTGCATTATTCAGTTATTATGTATTTCAAACACCTAACTGCTATAAGAAATGGCATAAACAGCTGAAATAGGACACAAATAAACATTTCTATGTATGCAAATGTGTGTGCGGTGTCCTGTCCTTTGCATTGTATGTGGGTATATGTTTCATGCAATCATTCTCATTTGTAGGAAAGAATCAGACACTGGCCATTTGAAAAGGTGGCAACTGGAGGAATAATGGCTGTTTGATATGCTGTACACCCTCTCTCTATATATGTGTGTGTATATATATATATATATATATATATATATATATATATATATATATATATATTTGTGTGTGTGTGTATGTATCATTGGAATGTTTATTGCTTCCACATTGTACGTTCCCTATGGTAGACTGAAAGTTCTGCATGATGTTGTTGTTTTTCTTTTGGCTTTTCCTGGTTAGGGGTCACCGCAACGGAACTCCGGTCCGCTAATGATTGGCAGTCGATTTTTATGGTGCAGAGGTGCCAGCCCGACACCCAACCTTCAATGAAGGCACACCCATTCATGCATGTCTTTCAAACGCCACTCGACTGCGGGGAGGACATGCAGTCTCCACACAGAAGGCGCTCCAGCTCTGCATGATATGTTACAGAAATTATCCTGACATCTTATAGCTGAGATGGCTTACTGTTAACTTGTTGTGTAGGGTCCTGAATTCAAGACTTGTAAGTGCTGGTTATTGTGTTGCATGGCAGTTCAGTTCAGCTGTGAAGGAAGAGATAATGGCAATAATTACAAGAGATCCCTATTTTGGGCCCCTTCACCCCCATTAACAGTGCCTTTCGTCAGATGTTTTGCAGTGAGAGGTTGAGAGTGTGGATCCAATGTGCGAATGCAATATATATACATCTGACTTATAAATTTAGCACACTGTTTAGCTTTTCTGATGAAGTACATGTTGATGAAAACGTGCTGAGAACTGTAGTAGCATTATTGTTTTTGTTTCTGTTCTGTGAGGTTTGTTTGTGAAGTGAAAATAAACATCTCTTGCTGATCTGCTGTGCCTGTCTTTTGAGTTTACCAGTGTGAGTCTGGGCACATTGACCACTTATTTATATATATGTATATATATATATATATATATATATATATATGGCTTACAGTTAAAAGGTCGACATTGACATGCATGACAGCCTCCTCCTCAAACATGGTAGGAGCGACAGTCGGAATGTCGATATTCATGTGTACGTCTTTTTAGAAGGACGTACACAGGGCAGGGACTCACAGCATTAATGTAAATGGGGGATGTACAAAGTATGATCGACAGAAATTGTCGACTTTGTTGCGTCGACCATACAACCTAATTAATATCAGTCAACGTTATTTGTCAGAGAAATCACCGTTCGCGGAAGTGATTTTCGTGTTTTTGATAGTAAACCTATATATCTATGTATATATATATTTAAATATACACACATATATATAGATATATCTATACATATATATATATATATATATATATATATATATATATATATATATATACACAAATATATATAAATATATATATATATATATATATATATATATATATATACACACACACACACACACACACACACACACACACACACACACACACACACACACACACACACACACACATCTACATATATAAATACATTTTCCCTACTTTTGAATGACTGTGCTGCATGATATGTTTGAGAAAACATCACAGTTATGTACAGCTTAAATGACTTCGTGGTAAATCCCTGTGGCTATGGTGTGCAGGGTCCTGGGTTTGAGACTTGTAAGGGCTAATTATTTTGTTGCTGGGCAGAACAAGGGCTGTTGGACACAGAGTGATTAAGGCACTTTTAAGCAGTTGAAAGTGGGTTTGTGTGACGGTACGCAATGCTAACTTATGGTTAAATATGCTTACAGACAGTCTGACAGTGCTTAATCTGCATAGCCATTGCTTGCCGATGTGCAAACAGGCTTAAACCCACTTACTACTTCTTAAAAGTGCTTACTCCCGCTTACCCCTGTGCTAATTTCTTTAAAAGGAAAGAAAAAAGGGGTGATAGGAAAGTGGTGATAAAGTCTGCATGCAGAGGGAAAAACAATGGGGAAAGTAGCTAGGGATGTGCAGGACAGGTGTAGGGAAGGCCCATAGCTGTCCATTTCTTCTACAGCAACAGCTGTGCATGTATAATGAATTTTGAGGTAGATTTGGATACTCAAACCCCTGAGAGAGGGCTGAGGGCAACAATAATGTGTTGTGAAGCCAATTAGACCAGATTACATGTGTCCAGTGGACACATGTGCAAAATGGACAGCTATGTATGGGGTGAAATTTTTTTTTTTTTGGGAACAGATTGCCCTTTTTTTTTAAGGTGAGAGTGGCATGTTGGGGAAGGATAGTAGGTATATTTGGGGAGGTAGGTTGGGAAGAAAGACAGAAAAGACAGACAAGACAGCATACAGGGATGGTATATGACACATGTGGGGGTAAACACCTTGGATGGGGAGGGCTGTTTGGAAATCGGAAGCCTCTGAGCCCCCAAATGGAAAGAGTGGGTCTGAGGTCCCCACCCATGGGCAGTCATCACTGCACCTTCACGGCCCCGAAGGTGGCTGTGCTGGGGCTGAGCAGGAGGGGCAGGCTGACCCTTTAAAAGCCCTTAAGCTGGTGTAACAGATCTCCAAAATCCCTCCAGAGCTAGCTACACACCAATCCCCAGACCTGACTTTGGGTGATAGGATCCTGTCCGCACCTGCTCCCAGTGGGGGCGATCCGCATCCCCTGAGGTGGTTCCACCTAAAGGTGGTGCAGGACCAGCAAACGAGGAGGTCCCGATGTGGGTCCCAGATGTGCTGGGGCCTGGTGCCATGGCCATATGAGGTGGGAGAGGTGGGTCCACTGGGAACGGCCTTCCCAAACGTGCTATGGTGTTGCAGTTATAAAACATATGTGGGTTAGTAATTGTCAACACAATCCCAGGTTAGTTATAAAAGCATGCATAGATATTCCCATTAACCCAAAACACCAGATTTGGAACAGTTGCATAGCAAACAGAACATATGCATATATGGAACCACAGTGGCCACTACAATGGCATGCAGGTTACATTGATAGCAACAGGCCACCAATGATAGTTTTTGAACATAGAACATCAATAGAAACACATTTCAATATTTATTGAACAATAGGACATTTGTCCCAACAGTAGGTTTGGTGTAAACATACCCATTGATTTGTGTATTTAGATTATTGTTGCAGATATGGTGGGAGGGGAGAGAGAGGTCAATTAACTTATATATCCTAGTAGTACTCACAGCTTTAATGATCATTGCTCTAATCATTAAGGTACAGGAATTATAACAATAACTTACGGCCTTGGTTTGGGCAGTAGTATGTTTATACACAGTGTATACTTCAACTGTCTTATAGCTTAATTCTACATCTCTCACCTGGTAGACCTGTGGAGGGAATGTTTGTTAACACTACCTGACTGTTTCTACGCATATTCCCAGACTCCAAGTTAATATTATGCACATACCTCTCAATCTCTTAATGCACACACTCTGGACAAAGCTTGACAACATGGGGGTACAATTAGGGACATGTTTTGAATATTGCTGTCATAAACCTGGAGAGTTGCTAGCGTGACATGATTTGTTTTAGTATACATTTTCTAAAGGTTTTGAGGTCTGAAAATCAAATGTATGTCATTATTTAGTGACTACAATTCTGAGATTATCCCACTGATTTGCCACGGGGACAGAGGAACATGCAGAAAACATGAGTCAGTTATCTGGACATTCTGAAAAATCGTTACAGTTGAGAGGTATGATTATGTATACAGCTTACTACCACTCCCAGGATTCGAACCATGGCTGTGTGTGTCTGCTAAAAATACAACAATTTAAGTTGCAGCACAGTGTGCTATTTGGATATTGCTATATATTCCTTCAGTGTTTTCTGTCTACGTCTCTCTTGGTTGTACAATCTGACCTTGTAATTACAACAGTCTTATACAGACATTCCTAGACATATTTTTATGTAGTACAGTGTGACACAACAGTACTATTCTGATATCTACTGCCAATCATTAGCGGACCGGAGTTCCGCTGTGGTGACCCCTAACCAGGAAAAGCCGAAAGACAAACAACAACAACAAATGAATGCTATATGTCAGGCCACAGTATACCAGAGTAAACACTGCCAGTCCAGGATTTAAATCTTTATTGGCAGGCACAATTTTCTTATCTGACAGACCTGTGGAGGGAATGTTTGCTAACACTACCTGATTGTTGGTAACCGTACTCCCAGATTACAAGTTAATATTATGCACATACTTCTCAATCTCTTAATGCACACATTCTGGACAAAGCTTGACAACATGGGGGTACAAATAGGGACATATTTTGAATATTGCTCTCATAAACTTGGAGAGTTGCTAGAGTGACATGATTTGTTTTAATATACATTTTCTGAAGATTTTGAGGTCTGAAAATCAAATGTATGTCATTATTTAGTGACTACAATTCTGACATCATCCTACTGATTTGCCAGGGGGACAGAGGAACAGGCAGAAAATATGAGCCAATTATCTGGGCATTCTGAAAAAATCTGTACAATTGAGAGGTATGATTATGCATACAGCTTACTACCACTCCCAGGATTTGAACCATGGCTGTGTCTGCTAAAAATACAACAATTTTAAGTTTTAGCAGAGTGTGTTACTTGGATATTGCTGTTTTTCTCTTGAGTGGTTTCTAAGTCGCTCTTGGTTGTACAGTCTGATCTTGTACTTACAACAGCCTTATACAGACATTCCTGGACTTTTTTATGTAGCACAGTGTGGGTAACAGTGGTTAACACAACATTACTATTCAGAGAATGCAACAATAAATGACATACAATACCAGAGTAAACACAACCAGTCCATGATTTAAAGCTTTATTGCCAGGCAGTTACAGTTTTATTTAAATATGACCTATATGGGACTATTACTGTCATATTGTCTGGTTTATCCAGTACAACCCATACACAGTTTTTATACTGCCAGGTGACTTTCTGCTACTTTATATTCATTTGGTATGACTACTACAAGCAGGATTGTTACTCATCTGCCTTGTGACGTAGCCTTTGCAGCCTACTAGCATGGGCTTCCTGATTCACAGCCCACTCAGCTGCAGCTGTAAGGGAAATAGAGAAATATTTAAGCATACCTATCCATCATATACACAGGTGGACATTAGTAAACAGTTATTAGTATGAGCACTTACACACAGCTGGGACATCACCCCTCTGCCTTGCTTTTTGGACTCACTCATCCAAGAGCTCCCTCTTTCTCCGCTTCAAGTCAGCATAGTGATGCCGGACCTGCTCACCAGTCTGAGGGATACAAGTGGCACTGGTGAGATCACGGGCAAGATGGTCCCAGGCTTCCCTTTTACATTGGGAGCCTTGGTACTGGTCTTGCAGCGTTCTCTTGTCATCGCTATGCACCAGGAGTCCTACCTTGACCTTGGACTCCTGTATGTCCCAGCACTCCGCACGGAAGCACATGCCCTCACCAACTCCTGCCATACTGCCTACAATGGGAAGCTGCAACCAGTTATGAGCTGTATTCCCACCTGTGGGGTTTAAATATGGCTGATTTCCCACCCTTTGCCATGATTGGATGGTTTTGAATATACTGACCTAAGCTAAGCTATGGCAAACCTGCTTAGCTAAGGTTGGCAGTGCTTAAAGGGACAAGTTCAACACTGCTTACTGATGGGCAAATATACTTAGCTGGGCTACTCATTGCTTAGCAGTCATATCTACACAATGCTTATACCTGGTAAGCAGAGCTGTGCAATGCTTTGCATTGCTTATTTTTCATTTTACAGACTATCTGCTATATGGCATTGATTCATCATTCATTACATATTATAAATTTGTTTACTGTCCTGACATCCCCCAATGTGTTTTCATTACATCTATTCATGTGTGACTATACTGTATAGGGAACTTGTGTTTATATGGGGGTTTCACAACTTTATTAAACTGAAACCTCACAGCTGGACCTAATGCAGTACTCTGGTTAACAAATATATGTTATTTAGTAGCTAATAATAATAAAAAAATGTTTATGTACTGTTTTCACATGTAAAATGCAAATTGGTTATAGTGGAGATTAAACCAGGAATGGCTGCTTGCAAAGCATATGCTCTAACCTCTACACTATTGCAATACTGCTTATGTTTGCTGTCTCTTGTTATTTAACTTCTTGTGCTGTTTAAGCTGGACTAAGCGTAGCTAAGCAACGGGCACACCCGCACAGCTACGCTTAAACTTTATCACATTTATTATATAATTTTTGTTGTGTTATTTTATCTGTACCATTCAGAATATCCCTGATAATGCTGAACCTGTTATTTTATCAACTTTCTGCTTTGTGGAACAATTGTCCCTTTTGGCTTTGTCCGCATTCCTTACTCTAATGAGTTGGGAGGCGTGTGCTACATGCTTATGCTACCTGTATTATCCTAACAACTTTTGGCTTGGTAGGGACGATTGTCACTTATACCTTTGACCAGATTTGTTATCCTGATGAGTTGGGGGTATTACGAGCATTCTCACTTGTTTTAAATTCTCGAAAGGCAATTCTGGAGTGCACGGGGCATGTGTATTGTGAGAGCTCTGCTCTCAGACACACCCCCTGCACTCGTACACAGAACCATGTCTGTTTTAGAGCATGGCAGCACGCCTTTATAAATATGCATAGGGTGCTGGGGTGCTGAACAGGAACGGTCCCTGTCGTGCAGGAATAACTTATTCCTGCATGACTGCTTGCTGAATCCCAGGGTGTATGTTAATGGCAAGACATGACTTTCTGCCTTGCAGATAACCATCCTAATACAAGATAGCTACTGCTCCATGAGTCACCTTTCATTTTTAACTGTGCCTTCAGACTTTTACTTTGCTGAAGCTTTTTTGTCTGTCATACTGTCTGCTACATTTTTGGAAATAGTTTCTGACTTTAGAGTAACAGTTTACCTATTACCAACAGACTTTTGCTTCATTTTATTTTACTCATCAAAATCATCAGCTAGTTCTTTTGTTTTAATTCTGGCTAATTATGATGCTCTATACACATTAACAGTTTCTTCCAGGGTTAAATCTGTTTCTGACAACAGTGTACTTCTCATTCTATCTTCTCTAATATACCACAACCATTTTTTGAATTCAAAAGAATACACCATTTACTTATGAGAGCATTAAGACCTCACTGCACAGAAAACCATTTAGTAAGATACTGTCAATAATGTCACTTACTCTTGGCATTGAAAAACTAGGATGTACTTTCAGCTAAGATGAAGATTTTATCAAGGAAGCTGGCAAAGTAAAGAAATGCTTTATACAAATGGGGTACAAATGTGACTAAACCTATTTATTTTATTATTTATTTATTTGCATTTGGTTACTGGGAAAGTTTGATAGAGTCATACAAGACACTTTCTCAGTGGAGGCCTGGGGCGAAAATCTCCATGAACATATGTAGTGAAAGAAAAACTTAGAAATTGATTATAGCAGATACTTTGGGAGTACAGACAGTATTTGAAGTATAGTGATTACTGATTCAGCATAGACTGGAAGGTAACATATGTAAAAGTAATTAATATCAAGATTTACATCAATACATAGTAAACATCAGCTGAAGATAAAATACATCCATTGTGACTAGAGTAGCAATGTAATAATTCAAAGAAGTAATCTGAAGACAAAACTGCATTAGCATTTGCAGCAATATTCTCAAAAGAAATATTCAGTCAGGAAAGTATATCAAGTATAAATAGGTTGACATAAGTTGTCTAAGAAGAGGTTAGAGTAAACAATATTGGCATACATATTTCTTGGGATAGAATGAAAAGAAACATGAACAGTAATAAGAAATCCACAATAATAAGGCTGACAAACATTATAGTATACAAAAAATACATGGTTAAGCAGTTGGATAGGCAGTGCAGCTGCAATACAAGCATGATTAACACTAGAAGTGACATAATATAGGTTAGGTGTATGTGACAAGTAGCAGTTATCAAAGGCAGAAGTGTCAAAAAGGGGTCAAAGAAAGATTAGTTACAGTAAGCCAGTTGTGGGAGAGTGGGAAGGAGGTACAATAGAATGAGATACTAAGTTACTAAAATGTGCAAAGATCTAAATGAATGTGTATAAATGTGAGTGAGAGAGGATTGCATTGTTAATCTATATGACCATAGTTACAGAAAAGAAAAGGTTTGGGGTTAATAACAGTTATGAAAAGGCAAAAGTTCCTGAGATATTTCAAAACCAAGTAAACCTAGGAGTGAACCACTTGTATATCATTCCACACCTAGCGATGTGAATCATGTGAATCCCTACAGCATTATCGCTACCTGCGGTAGTAATAATTAAAAAAATCATGCAAGTGCTAGATAAACATTGGCTTTTGCTCACTGAGGATATTTTATTTGGTAAATGTTGACTAGCATGTGTAGAAGTAGTTAGTCTAACAGTATGAACATTAGTAACTACTTTCTGTGCTATAAACATGAGGTTAGTCCAGTTCAGTAGACCACTTTATGTGGCTGCTTCCCATGGGGTATTTATTTATTTATTTATTTGAACTTGTTAACTGGGTAAGTCAGCTGGTTCAAGAACCCTTTTCATTTATGACCTCAGCCGCAATACAAAATTGACATCCCATACCTAATATTACATTACATTCACTATTTGTGAGGTAGAAATGTTCATATGCAGTAAAATAGCAAGATTAGAAGATGTATAGGAAAAATATTAATATATACAGTATGTAAAACTACAATTGGCCAGTATCATATTAACAATGTAACAAAGTGCAGTTACGATAAATGCCCCAAAGTATAAGCATGACACGACAAGGGTACCAAATCTGGTGTATGTGATTGGGAGGGGAGCTATTAATAACCAAAAGGAATAAACTGAAGCAGTTAAAGAGTGGCCAGTTTGCCAAAACTTGCAGGTTATTACAGGACTTTCATTTTACTTCCACTGCATGTCCTCATAATGATCCTATTAAAAGTAAGGTGCTCAAAAACTCAGGTGGGCTCTGGAAGTTGATAATCTTTTTAACATTTTATTTAACAGCTTGTGTTCAGAACCCATTTAATATCTCCTAATTTATCCAAAACATTTATTATGCACACAGATGCCTCAGTTCAAAACTTGGGGGGCAGTTGTATCCAGAGAGTAAGGGACAGGGATCATCTTATCTGCTGTCTAACCAGAAACTAAGTATTACACAATACTGGCAGAATATCTGGCCATCATGTAGGCCTTAGGGTCATTATGCTGCTACATATTAGGCAGGTAATTTACCATAGTTACTTGTCTTACCCATTACAGTGGTTGCACTGACAAAAGTAAAGGAACATCAAGCTTTGCTGGTGAGACATGGCATTATAGCCATTTTGCTTTTTGATATAGAACTACCCCAGTATTAGCCATCACAATTTGGACAGTTGGCAAGGACTTTCAGACCTCTATGTGGATTGAAGATGGGGGATTCAATAGAATTATATCCATAAACCTTACCACTGTCTGCTGCTGAAAATCTTAACTGGCAAGAACTCTCACAACTACAAGTTGTGCACAAATTACTTCAAAATCCCAAACAATGCCCATGTCTTAAAAATCTCATACTCCCCCACTCACGAAGCAGAACCTTTAAGTCTAGTGATAAACTTTGATTTCGTATAACCAAATCCAAAATCATAGATGGAGATGCTCTATACTCTAATTCAATCTCAAGAGGGTGTAAATCTCTGCCTTTTATGATTAGGGAAACTGAAAAATTGTTTAGAACAGACTTGGCTTTGCACCTACAAAACTCCAGGCTATCATTCCTTCCCTGTATTACTACTTCAATTCTATGACTCATTGATCTTTGTTTCTATTGCTAAGATAAAAAGGTATTTTATTGTATCTATTGATTTAACTGTATTCAACTCACTGTTATTTGACTATCTACTGTATAGAATAACCTTTGTTTAAAAACTTACTAAAGCATTTTACTTAATTTTGGAGCTTTCCCCCTGGGTCTCCACATAAAAAGGAGTTCTTGCCAGCTGGACTATTCCAGTCAACAAATGCAATAAATTAACTTGGGGTCAAATTTTAGGAAAGTAGGGGCTTCTGAGGCATGAAATGAATTGAGGCCTTTGTGTTTAACAATGGAATTCACAGCATGAAAATTACTTACCTCACACCAGGTTGTTAACTAGGTGCAACAACAGATGGAATTCTCAAACCAGGAAACCCAGGAAATACAGAGAATGCATTTCTTTGGCTATTATTATAATGTTTTCTTCTTTACTCAAAAAGAATAAGTTTGGAATGCATTTATTAAAATATACATACCATTGGTAGAACAGCAACATGTGAATTTAAAGGGATCTTCCTGAGCAAGTCCAAAAAACAACTAAAAGATATAAGACAATCTGTGGCTCTCATAAGAAGAACCACAAATGGTTCTGAAGTTCTGCTGCCAGTTAATTAGGAAAGTAATATGTGAAATGTTTTTATTTAAATAATGGATACACACAGTGCAAATTTAAAAGCAGAAATTCACCATAAAAAACAATATGTTTACTAAACCACTAGCACAACTAAAGTGTTATTAATGGATCAAACTGAGACTAGGGCATCATATAAAAATCATATCCTAATAAAATAAATCATAAGGGTGAGTATATCTTGACTGAAGGATGTGTGTGTGTGTGTGTGTGTGTGTGTGTGTGTGTGTGTGTGTGTGTGTGTGTGTGTGTGTGTGTGTGTGTGTGTGTGTGTGTGTGTGTGTGTGTGTGTGTGTGTGTGTGTGTGTGTGTATACGGGTGTCTTCATAATATCAACATGATGATACCTTAAAATAACAGCAAGTCAAAATATTAAAACCTTTTTATTGTGGGGGCTGCACCCCACACTCCTCCTGCTAGATATATATATATATATATATATATATATATATATATATATATATATATATATATATATATATTTCTATACCAACCCCAGAGATCACAAAACAGTAAGGAAAGGCTGACGTTTTAGTTAAATACATGAGACCATTTAATTTAAAACTCATCTTATCTAAACACAACTTATTGTAACTAAACAAATTCTATCTAAACCAGCAAGGCTCAAAAACATAAGAAACAAACAAAAAATGAACAAATGTTGTTTGCAGGTGGGCTTGTGGGAGGGTCTCTTTCTCCCCACTCCCCTAACAATTATAACTCCTCCATGATCACACTAAAGTGGAAGAAAGTGAAGAAACAATAGAAATGTACCACCAGCTTCTACAATCCAGCACACTGTAATAAAGCAAACTTCAATAATAATTTTACATCTTCAAGTAAACTCATATGAGAGATCAAAAATAATTTTACAGTTCACAAAAATATTTGTTGTGTTTCCTTGAGTTTTGCTAGTTTAGATGTATATATACATAAAATTAGCAAGGGGTGTGTTGGGTGAAGGGGATTTCCCCCACCCCTTCAAAAAATATTATTTTTGTTTTTTGTACTTTTTGAGCATTTTAGATGTGTTCTGAAATGATCGCTGTTTTTTTGTTCAGTCTTTGAAGCATTCGGAATTTGATGATATATCTAATGACCACACACACACACACACACACACACACACACACACACACACATACACACATATATATATATATATATATATATATATATATATATATATATATATATATATGGGTTCCCTTCAGAATATCAAAGGTTTAAAACCTCTAATTTCATATTTCGAGACCATATGATCAAATTTTTAAAATTTCGAACATTCTGAACGGAAATCTCCATTCAGTGCAGAACAGGACAGTTTCCCTTTTGCTCGCTGTAGTGCAATCTCAGACTTGGTATATTTAAGTAGCAGGGGGTTTGGGGGATGCAGGCAGGCTTGCCCCCCTGCAGAAATGTTGAGGAACATGGTTTTGTTTTTGTATTTATTTCAGAATTTTGATGTTTTGAAACTTCGATCATATGATCTCGACAATATGAACTTCGAAGTTTTAAACCTTTGATATTCTGAAGTGAATATATATATATATATATATATATATATATATATATATATATATGTATATGGGTATACTTTGTTTAATGGACAACACATTTCACTGAAACCCATTTCATTGAAGCCTCATTACACTGAAAATGAATTCCCTGAGCACAATTCACTGAAAGCTAACTTCACTGAAAACACATTTGACAGAAACTTATTTCATCTAAACAGGTATATGCCCTGTTCCCCACTGTAGTGCGATCCTGGAGTTAGTATATATAGTTAGGGAGGATGTGGGGGCCAGAGCCCCCCACATAGTTTGGGTATATATTATTTTCTGGAAAGAGTTATTCATTTGACTTGTAAGAATCCATGTGTATGGCTTACAACATTTAAAATAGGTGGGGGGGGGAGCCCCCCCACACCACCCAATGTGGGGGACTGTGCCCTCCACCCCCCTTACTATATATACTAACTCCAGGATCGTACTACAGTGGGGAACATGGCATATGCCTGTTTAGCCAAAATGAGTTTCAGTCAAATGAGTTTTCAGTGAAGTGAGCTTTCAGTGAATTGTGCTCAGGCAATTCATTTTCATTGAAATGAGGCTTTGACGAAATGAGTTTCAGTGAAATGTGTTTTCTATCAAATAAAGTAGACCCATATATATATATATATATATATATATATATATATATATATATATATATATATATATATATTATTCACTGTGTTGAGTTGTCAATTGTTTGACAGAGTGAATGGCTTGGGAAATTCATTTAGAGTTTTCATTGTTTATTGTTGCATCATTGGTTTCAGGTTACGGTTAGCATAAAAGCTAGGTAAAGGGATTGCTTTGTGCCGCTCTCTTTGGTGTGTGTTAGTGTCCTGAGTAGTGGTAGTGCTACAAAAAGAGTTTCTAAAATAAAGTGATATGTTTTTATTAAACTCATTAAATTAAAAATTACTCAATGAAAGCTACTGCCCACAGTAAAAAAAAAAAACAAAAAAAAAACAAGGAGGATAAGAATCTTAACTTACACTGTGTGTAACCATGAAGGCACCCTTTGATAAAGACTCATCTTTAATTCAGCCATAAAAGAAATTTCCTTCTCAGAAATAACTCCTGTTGGAACACCTTGCTTGAAAACATCAGAACCGCAGAAAGTAAAGTCAGAGGTGAATATAAATGTTTGTATTTGCTGAGCATGAGTAAAGTACCCAGTCATTATCCTTCTAGTGTACTTTTTCTGTATACTTACTTAAGTTGCACCACTAACACTTACAATTTAACACCGAGTCTTATTGGTTATTGTAAATGTGGACTCTTGCCTACCAGAGTTTGTACATAACTTAGTGTAAATGCTCTGTTATCTCAATGTATACTTTATGTGCCTGTGTTTTTTGTTTTATAGTATGGCACTTAAAGCTTACAACTTTATAACTCTACATTGTAAAGTATTGTTCTAGGTCTGTCCCTTAAATTGTAACTGGAAAGGATCTTCAGATCAACTCACGTACACACTTAGAGACAGGTAAATAAATAAATAAAAAATTAAGCAAACCCAACCAGTAACAGCGCATGGTTGTGGTAACTTAAAAGCCATGTAAACATTTGAATAATTTGATATGTAAAAACAAAAATGGGTCACTGTATCCATAAACATAATAGTTAGATAAATGCATTCTGGACAGTGTTTAATATCTTACCATTCTTTATCCTGACTGGTATACAAGGAGAAACGGAAAAAACAAATAGTGATTCACACTCTTAGTCAAAAACACAGAAAATGACAGAATGACAAAAATACAGTACAAGTTAGATGAACAAATGAAGCCCTCTTTTAAAACTTTTAGTACTTATGTTATTTAGTTTTGCTTTGTTAATCAGGTTAGATTTGATGGGCCAAAGCCCATTTTCCATTAAGTGCAAATGTTTTTGTCTGTCTCAAAGAGAAAATTGAGACTTCATTAGACTAGAATTGTAAGTACTACCTGGCATTGTTTTTGTTTGTGACACTTACTGCTATTTTTGAGAAGTTTCACACATGGTATGTATTTTTTGTCATGCATATTTCTGGCTGGTAACAGCTCTATCTGGTCACTTGTTTTTAGGAGTTGCATTTCAAGAGCGTTTTTGTTATTTTTTTTCCTTTACTCTATTTGCCCTGCATATGAGTGTTTTTGTTGTTCCAGTATAGAATTGTATATATAGCATATTGTGACTTTAAATAAGAGGTAAGAAGCTGCTTTATTCAATAATGCGAATACTGTCACCTGCTATGTGTACTTTTAGATCAGTAACCTGTTTGACAATTAGAGTAGAAGTTATTGTAATCTCCGAGGGATACAACTGACTCTGTGTATCTGATTAACATCACTGTTATTTCTGACTGTTAGCTGGAGACTGTAGCATCTTAGTAGTTACTTGTTTCTGTAGCACACCACTGATTACTGACTTTTAGTGCAGAATGTTAAACTGTGTGTAGCACCTTAGTAGTTACTTGTTTCTGTAGCACACCACTGATTACTTTTCGTGCAGAATGTTAAATTGTGTGTAGCATCTTAGAAGTTACTTGTGTTTCTGTAGCATACCACTGTTGTCCCTGACTTTTAGTGGATAATGCTAAATAGTGTGTAGCAGCTCAGTAGTTACTATTTTTGTCTTCATAACCTTTATAACAATACATAATAGTGTAGTGTATGTTATAATAGCTTGGTATCAACTGCAGTTGCCTTGTTGTTTTTTTTTTCTCTGCTATCCTTGCATTTTGTGTTGTTCACAGAACTGTGCCGTTTCTTACAAAATATGCTGCTCCACCCCTGCATTCTCTATCTCTCAGTTACTTGGTAATCAGAGTGTTTTAAAACTTTAGACCTAATATTTACCTCCTTTTCCTTTTTACTTCCAGTCCCCTCAGCAAATGTTACATCCTGTGTCTTGGCCAACCTCCAATCAACCCAAGGCTGTCTCGTTGCCCTGCACTGTGAGACTCTGCATCGGTGGAACACTAAAGTGCTTTCAGCTACACTAGTGTATGTTAGAGTTGCATTTAATCTGTCATCCAAACTGAAGACTGTTTCCCCTTTCACTGTATGCGTGCACACTACTGCCCCCTCCCCATGTCTCTCTTCCTATCTCCTAGGTCAATTACTTAAAACTACTTTCTCTTGGAAAAAGTTTACCTATGTACCTGCAGCCCATACTTCTTTTGTTTTTCCCTGCAGAAGCGGTGGTCCTTTTCACCACTCTGTACTAGATTATTAGTATAACATTTGTAGTTATTAGGTAAATAATGCATCACACTGTCCTGCAATTAACTTAGCTTGGTTTTCCTGTTTTATTTTTAGCAGCTGGCTTAGTCCAGTTTTTCTGACTCTCAACCTTGCATTACTTTGTGTCTATCCCTTCCCCCACCTTGAACCTGCACACCTCCCCACCCACTCCTGCTTAATTACAGAGGCATCAAAAAGCCTGATGTAGAAAGGCACCATCTTTTGACTTAGCTTTTCTGCTTTGCTTCATAGGAATCCCCAGTAGTGCGCTTGCATGTAAGTTGCCCACTGCCCTCTAGGTGGCTCCATACTATTAGTGCATCCAAGTACCCCACCTGCCCACTAGGTGGTTCTATACTATTAGCTTTAGGGTCTCTAAATCCCTTTACCTCTTCTTCATCGAATCCCCCTAACCCAGTTCTTATTCATCTCTTTGTTATTGTTCTCTCTCACACTGTGGTCCCAGTATAACCATACAAATATTTCCTTATATCACTCTGCTGTAATCCCACTTGTTTTTTTAAGCCTCTTACCTTCTTATATATCTCATCACACTTACCTTCAGACCTCAGCACTCCACTGATTGTTCTCTTCGATCTTCTTCTTCTTTTGGCTCTACCGGCTCCATTTGCCCTGCGGGCTCACTCCGCTCCCCTACCATGCCCCCAATTCCCACCTGCTCCCAGGTGTCCTACACTTATTATCACCTTGCCACTCCCCCTCATCTGACACCACTCCCATTCATCAGAATCAATCAGCATTAACCCATCACTCACAGGGCCCAGCCCTATTACTCCAACTCTCTCCAGTCTCTCACTATATGCTAATTATAAACACCCCAACTCTATTTTAAACAAGCATTATGCAAATACCCCTTCAATGCCTCCACATACGTTTAATAAATCTTCAAACTCAAAGCCTATTTACTGCCTAATACCCCCACTTATAATTCTCTGTCTTCTCACAGCCTATGAATACCAACCCCTCCCTGTCACCCACTACCCTAGAACCCAAACCAGTACTACTAATCAGCCACATAATTCTAACCAACCACTACCCCACCTCTCATCAAACTCTTCTAATGCAAAAACTCAGCATCCCATTCGTGCTTCATATATTAATCCTAGAATTAAATACTACCACAAACTCTTATTAAAACTCCAGAAACTTGCTATTAGATTACTACCTAGCCTCATAGTGGATGGTGACATCCACAATAACCCAGGTCCAACCCCACCTGCTACTATCAGCCCTACAAATAACACCCATACTAGCCTACAAAACTCAAATAATGCCCCAAACTCACTCCTAGTGTGTCACCTAAACATTAGAAGTATAAACAAGAAAATTCACTATTTGCATGCCCTCCTGCATGTCCACTCCCCTGATATACTGTACCTTACCGAGACCTGGCTCAAGCCTACTACCATTGATAATGAGATTATACCCCCAGGGTACAATATATTAAGACTTGATTGCATCTCTAAGAAAGGAGGGGGGTAGTCATCTTGTATAAATCCACTCTGGAAGTATCCAAAACTAGTACCCCAAATGCCTTGTTTACTAACAATGCAGAAATACTCATCACAAAGGTCCAACTCGACAAATGCAAATCTATAAACATTGCATGTATCTATATTCCCCCAGGTGACAACACAAATACCTTGGAGGGTATCCTCCAATGGCTCTGCACTAACTGCCCCCAGGAAACTATTATTCTCGATGATGTTAATATCGACTGGAATACTTGCTCTTCAGACTTCCCCTCCACCTATATAAATTTGCATGGCTTCTCCCACATGATATCTTCCCCAACCAGAATCAATAAGGCTAACAAAAAAGAAAGTATCGTAGACTGGATATTAATAAACAACCTACCCCAGATATATAAATCAGGCACCCTACCTGAGGGCTTCAGTGATCACTTTCTGACCTATATAATCAGGAAAAGAAATGACATCCCTCAACAATCTTCCTTTAAAACCATTAGAAGTTGTAAGAACTTTATTCAAACTAAATTTCAGAATGAACTTAACACGTGACTGGTCCAACCTATGACTACTTCCACTAGATAAAGCGGTGTCATACTTCAGCTCTACATTTCTTGCTATCCTGGATAACTATGCTCCCCCACACACTATCAGAGCCAATAACAAAGTAGCACCATGGCTGTCCAATGATACAAGACAAAAAATGATTAGCAGAAACAAAGCATGGACCTCCTGGAAAACCACTAAGTCCCAAAAAGACCAACTTGTATATAAACAGCTGAAAAATGATGCAAAGAACTCTATTATGCTAGACAAAAAGAATTACTACTGTAATCTGCAACAAAAGTAACAAAATCAACCACAAAATTTCTGGTCAGGCATAAACAAACTTCTCCACCTAGGCCAATCAACTACCCCTACCCCCTTAACTACCCTACAACAACCTCCTAAAATTGTTGCTAACACCTTTAACACTTTCTTTACAGAAACTGTGCAATCCCCAGCCAGTAAGCTATCTCCCTATACCCCAAGTACCACCAACCCCACACCTGATAATAAGATGCCCTTTAAGCTTGATCCAGAACCAACATCGTTTAAGTCCCTACTTAAAAAACTGAAACCCACCACTCTTTCAGCAGACCTACTACCTGCAGAATATCTCCAAAAGGAGCTAATGAAATAGCATACCCATATCAATTTTAATCAATAGAACTATCCACGGAGCCTATATCCCCCACATCTGGAAAATCTCCCACATTGTTCCTCTTCATAAAGGGAGAGATTCCACTGAACTTTCAAATTATAGGCCTATAGCCATTCTGTCTGTCTTGGTTAAAATAATGGAAAAATGTATCCACAAGCAATTTCTTGCCTATCTGAATCAAAACACTCTCCTAGCCCCCTCCCAGCATGGATTTAGACCTTGTCATAGTACAACGTCAGCCCTTCTCTCCTTCTTCCATACAATAAATCAAAACCGTAATGACAACAAGCTCTCCTTAGCCCTCTTCCTTGACCTATCCAAGGCATTTGATATGGTAGATCACCAGCTACTCTTAAACACATTAAAATCACTCTCCATAGACAACCTAGCAATTACCTGGTTTCATTCTTACCTAAGTGACAGACAACAAGCTGTACTATGGAAGAATAACCTATCATCCCTTTTACCAGTCACCCTTGGAGTCCCACAGGGATCTATATTAGGTCCCCTCCTATTCTCCATATTCATTAATGACCTGTACAAAGTCATCCCTGATGCAACTTATAGTCAGTATGCAGATGACTCAACTCTAATCTGCTCTGCCACCTCCCCCACAGATTTACAATCCTTGTCCCAAATCACTTTCAACAAAGTAGAGAACTGGCTCACTGGCCACCAACTACTATTAAACCCAAATAAAACCAAACTATTACTCTTCTCCCCCACTTACAAAGTCTCCTCACCACCTCTCACCATAATATCTAACAATGGTATCATAATTTCCCCAGAACCTAGTGCTAAACTACTGGAAATGATCACCGACAACAGCCTCAAGTTTGATGCTCACATAGACAAAACTATTAAAACAGTTAATAAAAAATTAGGCTCTTTATACAGGATTAAACCATTCCTAACCCCATCTGCTCGAACTGTTATTGCCCGTACACATCTGCTATCGACCCTTCTTTATGCCTCACCCATCTTCGTAAACCTAAGTAAATCAAACCTTAATAAATTAACTAGGTGCTACAATAACACTGCCAGATTTGCCACAGGATCAGCTTATAGAACTAATCACTGCCTTAACCTTCAATCATTAGACTGGCTTGAACTACCCTATCAACTGCAATATAACCAACTAATAGTTCACAAAATCCTCTACCAACCAGACAGGACACCCATACTGAAAAATATTATTACCCCCTACAGTAACCTAAAATCCCTTCGCTCTTCCAAAAAATTGCTAGCGCAAACTGTTAAAACCAACAATTCGGCTGGTGAATCACTATTCTCCAACTCTGCTGGTAAAAACTGGAAACTACTTCCTGCTGAACTCACCACTGACCATTCCTTATCCCAATTCAAAAAATCCCTTAGGAAATACATAAAATGCAGTGGCTTTATCCCTGTACAAACCCTGACTAACCCCCACTCAAACATAATTCATAAATGAGAACCTCATTACAGAATAAATCTCTGACTCTCTAACTGTTTAAAATTCTGTGTATCACCCACCTACTGGAAAGATTTAAAGTTAACACTACACCATGTATGATAACCACCTTTAATATATGTGTTTTCCTTTTTCAGATGAAATCTTTAACTATTTCTTTCTCAGCTACTTGCTTCCAACCTTTGCTGTGTGTATGTGAGAAAATCATGTACCTTTGTGTACATATTGTTAAACAAATCTCAGTTTTGTGATAACTCACTGTAATAATTTCACTGTATTTACACTTGTTTTTGTACATTTGGAGCTTTTCTCCCCGGGCCTCCACTGAAAATGGACCTGTATCCAGTCGGACTTTCCCGGTTAACAAATGTAAAATAAAAAATAAAATAAAAAAATGCTAAACGTATTTTCTAAACAATAATGCTGTTATTAGGTGACCATTGAAATGAACAAATCCAATTTCAAAATGTGAAATATTGAAACAACATCAGAAAATCAGGGTATAGTTGCCATTGCCACTCCCAAAATTTCAGTTTTGTATCCCTATCATCATCATCTACAGCATAATCTAACATATGGAAAACAAATCTCTCAGAATCAGTGCACAAATGTCTAATGCTATAAGCATGCTCATACACTCAGTTCCTTGGTTTTCTTAAAGTTTTCCCAATAGAAACTTAAGTCACAGGTTGTGCATGCAGCAGCATGTACTATGAAATCAGATTTACACGTATAGACAACCAGAGATTTAGAACTTCTCTGAGTATTTGTGCAATAAAAATCCAGTGTGCCTGCTATATACCTATACAAATTGCAAGAAAATCATTTATATGTGTTCCATTTAATATCAATAAAGCTAACGTTCAGACAATTTTGTTCACTTGTGTCCTTCATGGCCTACAATCAATCATTTTAAATACTCCTCCTGGACTCTCCCAGTTTTCTGAATAGTATTCTTAATGGCTGCATTATCTATATTATAAGTTAAGTGCATTGTCATTCTCCAGTTATCATTAAAACTTGATCTGCTTTCATTCCTACTTTCCTTGCCACTATAATTTGTGCAGTAATTCAAGACACCCTTAACTAGTGTAGTAGGATACACCCTTAGCATGAAGTATTCTCTCAAAGTATTAAGCCAATCATTCATTAACATTTTACCCGTAGTTAAAACATTGACCCTTAATAATATTCTTCTTCATATCAGCTGGGTACATACTATTTTTCAGTGATGTTTATTTTTATTATAATAGTAAGCACCCAACTGAGAAGAAGATTTATGTTAAGGAAATGCTTGTGCAATAATCTTTTTTACAAAAAGTGAATAACACTTATTATATATGAAATATAGAAGTTTCTGAAACAGTTATACACATTTTGAAAGTTATTAGTCTAAATGTTTACTTGATAAAAAAAATTAATGTTTTCCCTTCTTAGTGAACAAATTGGATTTGCTCAAAAAGCCAGGTCTTAGAATTATGTATTTCAGCAAATTACAGTTGTCTCAGACTCAATTCCAGGATACAAATACTTCAGAAGAATAAACTAGGGTGAATGGTTCTTTCAACTCTGAGCATACAGCAATGAAAATCTCTATTTTCATTAAGAGGGAAAAAAAGATTTACAGCTGTATACCCAGACATTTAGGTTTTAAGCATGCATTCCCAGACATTTAGGTTTCTAAGCATGTCTACCCAGACATTTAGGTTTCTGAGCATGAATACCCAGACATTTAGGTTTCTAAGCATGAATACCCAGACATTTAGGTTTCTAAGCATGAATACCCAGACATTTAGGTTTTTAAGCATGAATACAGAGACATTTAGGTTTCTGAGCATGAATAGCCAGACATTTAGGTTTCTAAGCATGAATACCTAGACATTTAGGTTTCTAAGCATGAATACTCAGACAATTAGGATTCTGAGCATGAATACCTAGACATTTAGATTTCTGAGCATGAATACAGAGACATTTAGGTTTCTGAGGATGAATACCCAGACATTTAGATTTTTGAGCATGAATACAGAAACATTTATGTTTCTGAGGATGAATGTCCAGATATTTAGGTTTCTGAGCATGAATACAGAGACGTTTAGGTTTCTGAGCATGAACACCCAGACATTTAGGTTTCTTAGCATGAATACAGAGACGTTTAGGTTTCTGAGCATGAATACCCAGACATTTAGGTTTCTTAGCATGAATACAGAGACATTTAAGTTTCTGAGCATGAATGCCCAGACATTTAGGTTTCTAAGCATGAATACCCACACATTTAGGTTTCTTAGCATGAATATAGAGACATTTAGGTTTCTGAGCATGAATACCCAGACATTTGGGTTTCTAAGCATGAATACCCAGGCATTTGGGTTTCTGAGCATGAATACCCAGACATTTGAGGTTTCTGAGCATGAATACCCAGACATTTAAGTTTTTAAGCATGAATAGCCAGACATTTGGGTTTCTGAGCATGAATACCCAGACATTTGGGTTTCTAAGCATGAATACCCAGATATTTGGATTTCTGAGCATGAATACTCAGACATTTAGGTTTCTAAGCAGGAATACAGAGACATTTGGGTTTCTAAGCATGAATACAGAGACATTTAGGTTTCTGAGCATGAATACACAGACATTTAGGTTTCTAAGCATGAAACCAAGACATTTAGGTTTCTAAGCATGAATACCGAGGCACTTAGGTTTCTGAGCATGGATACCCAGACATTTAGATTTATGAGCATGAATACCCAGACATTTAGGTTTCTGAGCATGACTACCCAGACATTTGGGTTTCTGAGTATGAATACCCAGACATTTGGGTTTCTGAGTATGACTACCCAGACATTTGGGTTTCTAAGCATGAATACCCAGACATTTGGGTTTCTAAGCATGAATACCCAGACATTTAGGTTTCTGAACATGAATACCCAGACATTTAAGTTTCCAAGCATGAATACCCAGACACTTAGGTTTCTGAGCATGAATACCCAGACATTTAGATTTCTGAGCATGAATACAGAGACATTTAGGTTTTGAGGATGAATACCCAGACATTTAGGTTTATGAGCATGAATAAAGAGACGTTAAGGTTTCTGAGCATGAATACCCAGACATTTAGGTTTCTTAGCATGAATACAAAGACATTTAGGTTTCTAAGGATGGATGCGCAGACATTTAGGTTTCCAAGCATGAATACCCAAACATTTAGGTTTCTTAGCATGAATATAGAGACATTTAGGTTTCTGAGGAAGAATACAAAGACATTTAGGTTTATGACCATAAATACCCAGACATCTAGGTTTATGACCATGAATACCCAGACATTTAGGTTTCTAAGCATGAATACCCAGACATTTAGGTTTCTAAGCATGAATTCCCAGACATTTAGGTTTCTGAGCATGAATATCCAGACATTTAGGTTTCTGAGCATGACAACCTAGACATTTAGGTTTCTATGCATGAATACCCATACATTTAGGTTTCTGAGCATGAATACCCAGACATTTAGGTTTCTGAGCATCAATACCTAGACATTTAGGTTTCTGAGCATGAATACCCAGACATTTGGGTTTCTGAGCATGAATACCCAGACATTTAGGTTTCTGAGCATGAATACCTAGACATTTAAGTTTCTGAGCATGAATACCCAGCCATTTGGGTTTCTAAGCATGAATACCCAAACATTTGAGTTTCTGAGCATGAATACCCAGACATTTGGGTTTCAGAGCATGAATTCCCAGACATTTGGGTTTCTGAGCATGAATATCCAGACATTTGGGCATCTAAGCATGAATACCCAGACATTTAGGTTTCTGAGCAGGAATACCCAGACATTTAAGTTTCCAAGCATGAATATCCAGACATTTAGATTTTTGAGCATGAATACAGAGACATTTAGGTTTCTGAGCATGAATACTCAGACATTTAGGTTTCTTAGAATGAATACAGAGACATTTAGGTTTCGGAGGATGAATGTCCAGACATTTAGGTTTATGAGCAAGAATACAAAGACATTTAGGTTTATGACCATGAATACCCAGACATTTAGGTTTCTAAGCATGAATACCCAGACATTTAGGTTTCTAAGCATGATTACCCATTAGGTTTCTAAGCATGAGTACCCAGATGTTTAGGTTTCTGGGCATGAATACCCAGACACTTAGGTTTTTAAGCATGAATACCGAGACATTAAGGTTTCTAAGCATGAATACAGAGACATTTATGTTTCTAAGTATGAATACCCAAACATTAAGGTTTCTGAGCATGAATACCCAGACATTTAGGTTTCTGAGCATGACTACCCAGACATTTAGGTTTCTAACCATGAATACCCAGACATTTAGGTTTCTGAGCATGACTACCCAGACATTTAGGTTTCTAAGGATGAATACCCAAACATTTAGGTTTCTGAGCATGGCTACCCAGACATTTGGGTTTATAAGCATGAATACCCAGACATTTAGGTTTCTAAACATGAATACAAAGACATTTTGGTTTCTGAGCATGAATACCCAGCCATTTAGGTTTCTAAGCATGAATACCCAGACATTTAGGTTTCTGAGCATGAATACCTAGACATTTAGGTTTCTGAGCATGAATACCCAGACATTTGGGTTTCTAAGCATGAATACCCAGACATTTAAGTTTTTAAGCATGAATACCCAGACATTTGGGGTTCTGAGCATGAATACCCAGACATTTGGGTTTCTAAGAATGAATACCCAGATATTTGGATTTCTGAGCATGAATACCCAGACATTTAGGTTTCTAAGCATGAATACAGAGACATTTGGGTTTCTAAGCATGAATACAGAGACATTTAGGTTTCTGAGCATGAATACACAGACATTTAGGTTTCTAAGCATGAAACCCAGACATTTAGGTTTCTAAGCATGAATACCAAGACACTTAGGTTTCTGAGCATGAATACCCAGACATTTAGATTTCTGAGCATGAATACCCAGACATTTAGGTTTCTGAGCATGACTACCCAGACATTTGGGTTTCTAAGCATGAATACCCAGACATTTAAGTTTCCAAGCATGAATACCCAGACACTTAGGTTTCTGTGCATGAATACAGAGACATTTAGGTTTCTGAGGATGAATGTCCAGACATTTAGGTTTATGAGCATGGATACAGAGACATTAAGGTTTCTGAGCATGATTACCCAGACATTTAGGTTTCTTAGCATGAATATAAAGACATTTAGGTTTCTGAGGATGGATGCGCATACAGTTAGGTTTCTAAGCATGAATACCCAGAGATTTAGGTTTCTAAGCATGATTACCCAGACATTTAGGTTTCTTAGCATGAATATAGAGACATTTAGGTTTATGACCATAAATACCCAGACATCTAGGTTTATGACCATGAATACCCAGACATTTAGGTTTCTAAGCATGAATACCCAGACATTTAGGTTTCTAAGCATGAATTCCCAGACATTTAGGTTTCTGAGCATGACTACCCAGACATTTAGGTTTCTAAGTATGAATACCCAGACATTTAGGTTTCTGAGCATGAATACCCAGACATTTAGGTTTCTGAGCATCAATACCTAGACATTTAGGTTTCTGAGCATGAATACCCAGACATTTGGGTTTCTGAGCATGAATACCCAGACATTTAGGTTTCCGAGCATGAATACCTAGACATTTAGGTTTCTGAGCATGAATACCCAGACATTTGGGTTTCTAAGCATGAATACCCAGACATTTGAGTTTCTGAGCATGAATACCCAGACATTTGGGTTTCAGAGCATGAATTCCCAGACATTTGGGTTCCTGAGCATGAATACCCAGACATTTAGGTTTCTGAGCATGAATACCCATTCATTTAAGTTTCCAAGCATGAATACACAGACATTTAGATTTCTGAGCATGAATACAGAGACATTTAGGTTTCTGAGGATGAATGTCCAGACAATTAGGTTTATGTGCATGAATACAGAGACATTTAGGTTTCTGAGCATGAATACTCCGACATTTAGGTTTCTTAGAATGAATACAGAGACATTTAGGTTTCTGAGGATGAATGTCCACACATTTAGGTTTATCAGCAAGAATACAAAGACATTTAGGTTTATGACCATGAATACCTAGACATTTAGGTTTATGACCAAGACTACCCAGACATTTAGGTTTCTAAGCATGAATACCCAGACATTTGGGTTTCTAAGCATGATTACCCATTAGGTTTCTAAGCATGAGTACCCAGACGTTTAGATTTCTGAGCATGAATACCCAGACACTTACGTTTCTAAGCATGAATACCCAGACATTTAGGTTTCTAAGCATGAATGCAGAGACATTTAGGTTTCTAAGTATGAATACCCAAACATTTAGGTTTCTGAGCATGAATACCCAGACATTTAGGTTTCTGAGCATGACTACCCAGATATTTAGGTTTCTAACCATGAATACCCAGACATTTAGGTTTCTGAGCAGGACTACCCAGACATTTAGGTTTCTAAGCATGAATACCCAAACATTTAGGTTTCTGAGCATGACTACCCAGACATTTGGGTTTATAAGCATGAATACCCAGACATTCAGGTTTCTAAACAGGAATACAAAGACATTTAGGTTTCTGAGCTTGAATACCCAGACATTTGGGTTTGTAAGCATGAATACCCAGACATTTAGGTTTCTGAGCATGAATACCCAGACATTTAGGTTTCTGAGCATGAATGCCTAGACATTTAGGTTTCTGAGCATGAATACCCAGACATTTAGGTTTCTAAGCATGAATACCCAGACATTTAGGTTTCTGAGCATGAATACCTAGACATTTAGGTTTCTGAGCATGAATACCCAGAGATTTGTGTTTCTAAGCATGCATACCCAGACATTTGGGTTTCTTAGCATGAATACCCAGACATTTGGGTTTCTGAGCATGAATACCCAGACATTTGGGTTTCTGAGCATGAATACCCTGACATTTGGGTTTCTAAGCATGAATACCCAGACACTTAGGTTTCTGAGCATGAATACCCTGACATTTGAATTTCTGAGCATGAATACCCAGACATTTAAGCTTTTAAGCATGAATACCCAGACATTTGGGTTTCTGAGCATGAATACCCATACATTTGGGTTTCTAAGCATGAATACACAGACATTTAGGTTTCTGAGCATGAATACCCAGACATTTAAATTTCCAAGCATGAATTCCCAGACATTTAGGTTTCTGAGCATGAATACCCAGACATTTGGGTTTCTAAGCATGAATACCCAGACATTTGGGTTTCTGAGCATGAATACCCAGACATTTGGGTTTCTGAGCATGAATACCCAGACAACTAAGTTTTTAAGCATGAATACCCAGACACTTGGGTTTCTAAGCATGAATACCCAGACACTTAGGTTTCTGAGCATGAATACCCTGACATTTGAATTTCTGAGCATGAATACCCAGACATTTAAGCTTTTAAGCATGAATACCCAGACATTTGGGTTTCTGAGCATGAATACCCAGACATTTGGGTTTCTAAGCATGAATACCCAGACATTTGGGTTTCTGAGCATGAATACCCAGACATTTTGGTTTCTGAGCATGAATACCCAGACAACTAAGTTTTTAAGCATGAATACCCAGACACTTGGGTTTCTGAGCATGAATACCCAGACATTTAGATTTTTGAGCATGAATACAGAGACATTTAGGTTTCTGAGGATGAATGTCCAGACATTTAGGTTTATGAGCATGAATACAGAGACATTTAGGTTTCTGAGCATGAATACAGAGACTTTTAGGTTTCTGAGGATGAATGACCAGACATTTAGGTTTCTAAGCATGAATATAGAGACATTTAGGTTTCTGAGCAAGAATACAAAGACATTTAGGTTTATGACCATGAATACCCAGACATTTAGGTTTATGACCATGAATACCCAGATATTTAGGTTTCTAAGCATGAATACTCAGACATTTAGGTTTCGAAGCATGAATACCCAGACAGTTGGGTTTCTAAGCATGAGTACTCATTAGGATTCTAAGCATGAGTACCCAGACATTTAGGGTTCTGAGCATGAATACCCAGACATTTAGGTTTCCAAGCATGGCTACCCAGACATTTAGGTTTCTAAGCATGAATACCCAGACATTTAGGTTTCTGAGCATGAATACTCAGACATTTAGGTTTCTGAGCATGACTACCCAAACATTTAGGTTTGTAAGCATGAATACCCAGACATTTAGGTTTCTGAGCATGGCTACCCAGACATTTAGTTTTCTAAGCATGAATACCCAGACATTTAGGTTTCTGAGCATGACTACCCAGACATTTGGGTTTCTTAGCATGAATGCCCAGACATTTAGGTTTCTAAACATGAATACAAAGACATTTAGGTTTCTGAGCTTGAATAGCCAAACATTTGGGTTTGTAAGCATGTATACCCAGACATTTAGTTTTCTGAGCATGAATACCCAGACATTTGGGTATCTGAGCATGAATACCCAGACATTTGGGTTTCTGAGCATGAATACCCAGACATTTAGGTTTCTGAGCATGAATACCTAGACATTTAGGTTTCTGAGCATGAATACCCAGAGATTTGTGTTTCTAAGCATGCATACCCAGACATTTGGGTTTCTTAGCATGAATACCCAGACATTTGGGTTTCTGAGCATGAATACCCAGACATTTGGGTTTCTGAGCATGAATACCCAGACATTTGGGTTTCTGAGCATGAATACCCAGACATTTGGGTTTCTGAGCATGAATACCCAGACATTTGGGTTTCTAAGCATGAATACCCAGACACTTGGGTTTCTGAGCATGAATACCCTGACATTTGGGTTTCTGAGCATGAATACCCAGACATTTAAGTTTTTAAGCATGAATACCCAGACATTTGGGTTTCTGAGCATGAATACCCAGACATTTGGGTTTCTAAGCATGAATACACAGACATTTAGGTTTCTGAGCATGAATACCCAGACATTTAAATTTCCAAGCATGAATTCCCAGACATTTAGGTTTCTGAGCATGAATACCCAGACATTTGGGTTTCTAAGCATGAATACCCAGACATTTGGGTTTCTGAGCATGAATACCCAGACATTTGGGTTTCTGAGGATGAATACCCAGACAACTAAGTTTTTAAGCATGAATACCCATACACTTGGGTTTCTGAGCATGAATACCCAGACATTTAGTTTTCTGAGCATGAATACAGAGACATTTAGGTTTCTGAGGATGAATACCCAGACATTTAGATTTTTGAGCATGAATACAGAGACATTTAGGTTTCTGAGGATGAATGTCCAGACATTTAGGTTTATGAGCATGAATACCCAGACATTTAGGTTTCTGAGCATGAATACAGAGACATTTAGGTTTCTGAGGATGAATGACCAGACATTTAGGTTTCTAAGCATGAATACCCAGACATTTAGGTTTCGTAGCATGAATATAGAGACATTTAGGTTTCTGAGCAAGAATACAAAGACGTTTAGGTTTATGACCATGAATACGCAGACATTTAGGTTTATGACCATGAATACCCAGATATTTAGGTTTCTAAGCATGAATACCCAGAAATTTAGGTTTCTAAGCATGAATACCCAGACATTTAGGTTTCTAAGCATGAATACACAGACATTTAGTTTTCTGAGCATGACTACCCAGACATTTAGGTTTCTAAGCATGAATACCCAAACATTTAGGTTTCTGAGCATGAATACTCAGACATTTAGGTTACTGAGCATGAATACAAAGACCTTTAGGTTTCTGAGCTTGAATAGCCAAACATTTGGGTTTGTAAGCATGTATACCCAGACATTTAGTTTTCTGAGCATGAATACCCAGATATTTGGGTATCTGAGCATGAATACCCATACATTTGGGTTTCTGAGCATGAATACCCAGACATTTGGGTTTCTGAGCATGAATACCCAGACATTTTGGTTTCTGAGCATGAATACCCAGACATTTAAGTTTCTGAGCTTGAATACCCAGACATTTGGTCTTCTAAGCATGAATACCCAGACATTTTGGTTTATGAGCATGAATACCCAGACATTTGGGTTTCTGAGCATGAATACCCAGACATTTAAGTTTCCAAGCATGAATACCCAGACATTTAGGTTTCTGAGCATGAATACCCAGACATTTGGGTTTCTGAGCATGAATACCCAAATATTTGGGTTTCTAAGCATGAATACCGAGGCATTTAGGTTTCTGAGCATGAATACCCAGACATTTAAGTTTCCAAGCATGAATACCCAGACATTTAGGTTTCTGAGCATGACTACCCAGGCATTTAGGTTTCTGAGCATGAATACCAAGACATTTAAGTGTCTAACCATGCATTGTATCGTCTCCTTGTTATTGTTTTCTACTGAACCTTTTCATAATTCAGTTATCATCCTTCATTCACGCGTTCGACCACTACTCTAGACTTTTAACAAAATGGGTTCTGCAGAATATGAACTTCTTATTTTTTTTCTGACCCCTTTCATGTTTTTTTTGTCATCCTTCATTCAAGCATTTAGCTGCTATGCTAGACTTTTATGACAAGTCACCAGCTCTCTCTACTCATCTACCTGTACACACATGATAATTGTCTAATCATGTTCCAGGACATAGTCGATGTTCACATCATGCCAGTCATCAATGTCCATGTTTCTGTTCTTTTTCTAACTGCTTAATACCTGTTAAATGTCCAAATATGTCACAAGACCAATACAGCCAAAATGGGAGGCAGGAAATTAAGCAGAAAGAAAGAGAAAATAAAAAAATTGAACTAGAATGTACCCTTTACTACATGCCATTGATTGTGATTCAAACGGAGTGAGAGCAAATACTGACCGTCATTGTCATACTTTCCAAGTCTTTTTGTAAGGGGTTAATGCACTCTCTAAAGACTGGGGTAACTGCCCCCCACACCTAAACTAATTATATAATCTGATCACAAGATCATTGTATCTTGCATTAGATTAAACACTCCAAGATGCAACAAACTTCATTTTATTATATATATATATATATATATATATATATATATATATATATATCACTGTTTCTATTTGCAGTTATGCACTTCTGAAGTTTGAAGTTATGGTTCCCAAACATTCACCCGAACACACTTTTACTATGCAACTGCTTTATGCATCTGAAATGCTGTAACTCAGGCTGGTACAGTACCTACGTTACCTTACTGTATTTTTAATATATATTCTTTGTATATCTGTGACTATTCATAACTGCAAAATGACAGTTACATTACAAAAACATTATTGCTACACCTATGTATTTGCATGCATTGTCAGTTAGGCTATAGTTTTGGCACAGAAGTACAGGGTACAGGGTGCACCTACTAATCTCTCTATAGGTACAGGGAATTAAAATTTTCGGAAGCAGCCTCTCCAACCCAACAATCACCAGGCAGGAAGAACAGGTACAGAACCAGGAACAGGAGGAACTGAATGGGTTCGAGAACAGTCTCTCAACCATCAGTCATACCCCGATGGAGATAGTTTTTAATACAGGAAAGGATTTTAAAATTTTTAATTATTCAAGTTTTTCTTTCCCCCAACCTTTAGTGGACCTCTTGGCTAAGGGCCTATCCTTTGTGCCTTCACGGAGGGCACATTTGGCCAGCACCATCATTGATTTAAAACTCTTTGTGAGAAAACTCAATTTACAGTTATTAATGGGGGAACAGAGGATCTTGAAATCCATTCCACATCTCTGGTACTTTCAACCCACCTTTGTATCTGTCCTTAAGCCTTTTTGAGCAGCTATGTGACTTAGACATTCATTTTTTACTCCATTCCAACCGACCAGTGCCTTTCAACATCAGCAAGGAGGAAAAAGACCTTTTGGACTTATTAAGTAATTCCTCAGTTCGGGTTATGCAACCGGACAAAGGTGGTGGCCTGGTGGTCATGGAGGGAGATGATTACATCAATCGAATGGTATCCATTTTGGAATCCAAGGCTTATAAAGAAGTCTCAAGAAATGAGTTGAATGTCAACATAGCTTGAGTGAAGTCTTATTTCGAGGACTTGTTTATTAATGGGGTTATTGATGTGGACGTTTTCAATTACATTTCTATCCTGAACCCCAGAATACTAGTTCTCTTTGGGAATCCGAAGATTCATAAATGTATCCAAAACCCCCCTATGCACCAACTGGTTAGCGCAAGGGGAAGTATCACGCATGCAGCGGCAAAAGTTGTTGATACAATATTGAAGAAGTATGTATCCAGTGAGGCCCACATATGTAAGGATTCCTGGTCATTTTTGGCTAGGGTGGGTCAAACTCCATTCAGTGTTGAAAGTCTTTTTCTAACCATCGATGTGGTAGATTTGTACTCTTCTATTCCACATGATGTGGCGGCGGAATGGATTCAAGCAATAATGATGTCCAAGCAAGCTCCAGCTAATGAAATTTTGATGATTAGAGAATTGTTGGATATCGTTTTGACATGTAATTTCTTCTCCATTAACAACCGATGGTATCACCAATTGGTTGGGGTGCCTATGGGGTCCCCTTGCGGGGTCAGTGTCATCAATTTGGTGATGGCTTTAAGGGAGAAAGAGTTTGTGTTCTCTAATTCTATAATCCAAGAAAAAGCTCTCTTATATACCCGATTTCTGGATGACATTTTTATCATCTTGAAGGGCAATGATGAATTGGCAGAATCTTTAGTTACAAGCTTTAACAGCTGTACAGAATTCCTTAAATTTACCTCGAATTCCTCTGAAGAGAGGATAGCTTACCTGGATGTGGATTTGTATAAGAATATACCCCAGGGTTGCTACCTAGTTAAAATCCACTGAAAAACCACATTCTCCAATTCTTATTTGCATTTTAACAGTAACCATCCACTTCACCAGAAGAGATCAATAGTGAAGGGCCAGTTGGTGAGAGTGGCCAGGATGGTATCACGAGACGGTGATTATTTTGGATGAATGTCTTTTCATTCAGGATCTTTTCCTGAATAGGGGTTACCCACGTGGCTTGGTGGCGGAATTATGTAATGAGGTTCATTTGAAGAGAGAAAATGTGTTTTATCTCCTTATATTAAGTAATAACAATTCAGAATTATGCCTGGCTTATCCAAAAGCCCAGGTTGACAGCCTTTTTTCCTGTAGTTTCATCACTTCTTATAATGTCGATGCGGGTGAAATTATGTCCATCATTAAGAAGAATTGAAGCTTTCTTGTGTCAGATAACCAGATCTCTTCCCAGTTTGGGCAATTACCTAAAGTTGTTTTCAGGAGAGGCTTGAATCTTAAAAAGATTTTAGAAACGAGCACCCAGCCATTCAATGCTAGATCAGGGATGTTCAAATGCAGTATGTGTAAATACTGCCTGTATATGAAGCGGGTGCCTTCTTTATGATTAGAGACTTTAAGTTTTACATCGGGGGAGATTCAACTGCCAAAGTTCCCATGTGGTGTACTTAGCCAAGTGCACTTCATGTCCAGTTTTTTATATAGGGAAAACGGACCGGAGATTGCAGGAGCGCCTTTATGAACACTTGTATGCCATCAGGAGGGGAAAATTGGACAATGCCCTGGCCAAACACATTAACGAATGTCCAGAGCATGAATTTAACTTTACAGTTATCGACCAGTTGGTTTCAAACAATAGGGGGGGCCCTGAATCTTTGTTGCTTGAACTCAAGGAATTGGTATGGCAATTACAATTGGATGCCTACCATTTTCCAGGTTTAAACAGTATGTTGTCCATTGCTAGCATGCTGAAATTGAGGAGTTTAAAAAGGTAGACGTTACCAGGCAGTGTGAATCGTAATCCTCCATAATAATTTACAATTATTATGTATTATTTATTATTAGTATTTTTTAGTTAATTTTGATCGTATCGATCAGTTATGTACTTAAGTGAGTGGGTCAACTTGGATTGATTTTTATTTCTTAAGGTTAGCCTTTAGATAGTGCTTGTTGATGGTCTACGAGTAAGGAGGATAGATATATACATATATATATATATTTTTCAGAATATTTTTTCGAGTATTTCTTCAGAGTTTTTGGTATCATTTTGGTTGGATGAGCATATATTTGCACTGTGTCAGCTGTTTATAATGTTTAAAATGCCTGTTTAAAATGCTTTTTTAGGCAAATGCTGGTCAGTTAACTTATTGTTTTAATTAAAATATTATTTTTATAATTTTTAAGACATTTTAGTGAAAGCATAATAGGAGCAATGTTAAAAGTTAATTTATAAGGTGATTTTAAATGTTCATGTTATGCAAAGTTTCAGTGTTGACGTCATGTTTTTGTATTGAAATCACTCTAGGAAGTGGCACATTATTTTAAATTCTAACTTCTGATGAAGTTGGTGAAGTGTCGCTGATGAAAAGCAGGATCGTTCTGTTGCTTAAAATAAATTTTTCAGTGGTTGATCATATTTACGTGTTGTGAAGTGGATTTCTAATTATTTTAGCATTCTGGTGGATCGTTCATCTGGCTCACGTTCTTTTTCCTTTTTTTGGCTCAGAAGAGTTTGGCATAATGATTAAAGTCTTCATCTTATAGACACAAGGTACAGGGTTTGATTCTGACCTTGGGTTATTAGCTAGGCTTAAAATGATGTCTCAAGGCAATTAGGCTAGTATTCAACTATGAACCTATTTATAAATTGGACGACCAGTTTGGTAAAAAGTATTAAACAAAATATATACACAATGGTTTATGTAATAGATGATCTAACTAACTCTTCTTTCAGACATAAGTTTAACTTTTTTAAATTATTTGCAATACTGTACAGTTTTTGTACTGAATGAACAAATGGGAAGTTACAGAATTAATAATTCAAAACAAACGTTTGCAGGACATTTCTGAATATACTTTGAACCACTGGTGGAAATAATGAACACAGGATAGAAGATGAGGTAGAACATCCTAACTAAAGTCAGATAATAAGCAGAGAGACTAGATACATAGACATAACATACTGACAGACAGCAGATATCATTTTAAAGTAGGGAGTTTTTTTGTTATAAAAAACGCGTAACAGAAAAGAATGCATAACTTATCGGCTGTTTCTTTTCAGGTCTGACTCTGAAATACAATGTTGTATTTTAATTTTATGTTACTTACGATGTTTTCTAAATTTTTTAACAAAAACACGTTCATCTTGCATGTTTTTAAGTACTTCATGTCTTAGATAACAGGTAAGCTGATAAGCAGCAGGAGCAGCTTGCCATGTAGAATTAATGAATGTGGTTTTATACACTGCAGACTGTAGAGATCAAGCACTCTAAACACTATAATAAGACCAATACAATGCAAGAAGCTTGTGTTTCTTTCAGTTGCTGGTATTTGCTTGAGTACAAACAAAATGTCACACTGCTCAACATATTCAGTTTTCAAACAATGTAACCTATCACAGCAGATTCCGTTGTCAGTAATGTACATTTCTTTGACAGAAGCTATCTCATTTGCTTTGTGAATCTTCATCACTTATGATGTGAAAAATAAAGTCATCCACCCTTCTTCAGCTTCTGTCTGCAGTCTTTTTTTTGGAGGTAGCCCAAGTTAACAGACTGTTTACTATAAATAGATTTTTGACTTTTATCAAATATTAAGGGAAAACATCTATTTTCTTTAAGCACATTTCATTTAGAAAAAAAAGAATCAAAATTAAGAATAAAGTATTTTTTAATTATATGTTGCATTATCAATGGCAGAAAACACGTCTTTATGTTTTGTTTTAATTAAATGCATCAGAAAAAAGATTAGACATTTATATTCAGTAGCAAATCTGTCAGATGAGTAATGCCAAAATCTGAACAGTTTAGATGTACGTGGGCTGATATTGCTTGCTACAAATACTTAGGCAGGCAGGGAAATGACATACATGGGTGGAGTGAAATAAATTAAGTGGAAAAAATGCAGCACCCAATTAATTCCCCTTCCTATTGTCATAATGCTCATGACTCAGTGGTTCTTAACATTTCCCACACAGATCCATACTAATCCTCAGAAGACAAAATGATGAAACTTTTCTTTTACTTCAGCAATAAGCTGTGTGATATATTTACAGAAATGATAAAAAAATGCATACTCTTATTCTAAAGTAACATACACTATACACAGACAGACAAAGACACACACACTCTGACTCTCTATATGTATGTATGTACATGTATATCTGTGTTTATGATGGTTCATAGAAGTGCCTCTTCACTGGGACTTGATGTATCAAAGAAATGCAGCGACTTCCAATCCAATAAATTAATTCCTTCCCATCTGTACAGACATTTTTGCATACTTCCACTTAAAACTCATAGTATAGATATGTATATTTGTAAGTGTGAATGTATATATATATATATATATATATATATATATATAGATATTCACCGATTGCTTTGAAATTTTCACACAATGTTGCATTCAAATACGCGCGTGTTTTTATATACCTGCTATTATATACATGTCACACGTTGCATTCGAATACGTGCGTGTTTTTATATACCTACTACGGATTCTATATAATTGTATACAAATATGCAATTTTATATGTTTTCATTATAACTTTCTTACTTTTTTTCTGTGCAATCGATCTGCTTTAGTTCATCCAAATAATGCCTCGCAGAAGATCAAACTTAGGTCGTCGTACTCGTGGAGCGGAAGCAGTGCGACGAGTAATTGCAAATCAAACTGAAGAAGAACGGGCATCAGTGAACAAGCAAAACAGACAACGAATGGCTCAAATATGTGCTGAGGAAGCAGTAGAGCGACGTGCAGCCAGACTTGAGGATGCACAGTTGCGAGCACGGCGATCGTGTTCTGCAGCTTCAGATCTGCTTCGTTCTCCTCGATCGACACCAGCGGACAAAATAAATGCTTGCCTGAAATACTCTACTTTGTGGCGACACATAAAGACATTAAAATTAACTACAAATATGTGTGTCCAGCTGCAAAACGATCGATCAGCTGAGATATTCTCACATCAATTGCTGGAAATTGGGAACGGAAAGGTGCCGGTTGATCTGACCTCAGGATGAATTTCATTGCCTCATAACTTCTGCAATTTAGTGACGTCAAAAGAAAAATTGGTTGAAAAAGTATTTCCCAATATTCAAACCAATTATAAGAATCATGATTGGCTGACTGAACGAGCTATTCTTGTAGCCAAGAAAAAAGACGTCTACGAACTTAACAATATTATTCAGTCTAACATTCAAAGCGAGGCAGTCACATACAAGTCCATCGACACTATTGTGGAAGCAGATGAAGCGGTTAATTATCCAACAGAATTTTTGAATTCACTCGATCTGCCAAGGATGCCACTGCATGTATTGCAATTGAAAAT
>NC_056751.1:73352297-73377297 GCF_019279795.1 Protopterus annectens | reverse complement strand
CATCACACACACTGATATATATACTTATATACGTATACTATATCTAATTGAAATATTTAAATGTCAACATTGCTAACATAGACAACAAAAGGTCGACAAAAAAAATCCTCATGTTACTATCCTTGTGCAGAGGAATAACCATATTCAAATAAAAGCACCAAATAGAATGTCAAGAAACATTTTTTTCTAGGGAGGGCAAACCTACCCTTCATCTTGGGGGCTTCACCCATACACTAACTGCTAATTTTATACTCTAAATCAGGCATTGTACAATACCGGGGAAGGGCATATTCCCAGTTTGGTTACTGCAGTGATCTTGCACACCTCTTGACCATCTGTTTATTCAACTAAATTCTGTCATCGAAATTACTGTTTCTTATATACACTCATATGCATGTAGGAACACATGATAGAGTTGTGCATGCACCGATGTAACAATTTAGAAAAGTTAATATGGTAGCATTCAGATTTTAGAATCACATGCTGATGGCTGGCTCCATGGCACAGATGGATGAAGTCCTTGATAAGACTCATGTGAAAGATGTTCAGTTAGTGGTCCTGTCACTTGTAACAAAGAGGATGAGGAGTAAGAGACATGGTTGTTGATCTCTCTGGGGGGTGGGGATGATTGCATATCTTCAGTGCCATATGATGTCACTGTGATTTCTCTGATGGACACTAGAGAAACCACAACCCCCAAACCTTTCTTCCTAAAGGGGAATGGTAATGCTTGGAGGCTTCTGCCCCTTACAGAAGTCAATGGACATCCCCTGAAGTTACACTGTTTCACAACTTCACCTAGGGGATTATCCCAGTGCATGCTGGGTGATAGGACCGGTAAAGATGAAAAAAAACTGCCCCGGATGCCCGAATGATAGCATCTGTTGGCTGACTCACCCCACTGATGGAGAACAACTGGATCAATTTGTTGGAAGGGGGTCTATATTAGATCATCGAATGCTTAGGTAAGAGAACGGTGATTATCGACCCCATGTAAGTGAAAGCTTACAAAACCAAACTATCAGAACAGCGATTCACTGTTCCAACAACAAAAAAAAAAAGAAAGCACATTAAATCATGAGATTAAGTGGTGGGCTTCACCCCCACACCCCCCGATGTGGGGGGCTGTACCCCCCACCCCCTACTTAAATATACCAACTCCGAGACCGCACTACAGTGCCGAAAACGGCAAAGTACCGAAGCGGCCAAGCAAATTCTTTCCCAGGGAAAGAATTTGCTTACATGCCACTTTGATATTTTGCAGTTTTGGTTTTGTCAGTTTGACCAAGACGCATTCGAAAACATGCATCTTCGGTCTTCTGATAGGAACCCGTTGGAAGGGGACATGCATCGCAACTGTCCAGAAATTTGCAGAATGCCTCTGATTTTGCCTCATGTTTTTGTCCTCTCCCTTGTAATTTTGGATTTTCTGATAAATCACTGAGGATTATAACGAGGAAGTAATGCCAGTCATTAGAGTTTCATACATCTTACTTTTCAGGAAATGCATGCTGATGCCAAAGCTGTTGTTCCTATTAACTTTTTAAGTGAATTAGTGTAGGAATTAAAAATTGCCTTTGATTTTGAGCTTTTGTCTCCACCCTCCTTTATTTTTGGCTTTGTTCAGAATTCTTGAGCAAAGAAGTTGAGAGGTATCAAAGTGGCTGACGGTCAGCATACACTGAGGTCAAAAAATGGGAAAACGAAACAGGTGGTGAATAAATATGCAGCAACATCTATGCTGTGTAGTGTGACATTATGGTCCCTTAGCTGTGATGTAAAACAATGTAACAGAAATAACTACACTACACTACACATAAATTATACAGAGGGGTTAGGGAACATTCTCTGGGATCCAGAAAGGGCTACCTCCATGGGTAAATCCTAACAAATCCAGTTTTCTTCTGGTGGTAGCCCTTTCCAATTAAGTAACAGATACATTCCAGTAATTTTACACAGTCTGTAGAATCTTTAAAGTGGGCTGTCTCCTTGGCCAAACTATATGCTTATGAGGCATTCCAAGGGAGTAACCTATGCTAATTTGCCATGTGCTAACTACTGGCTATGTTAATTAACTAGGCCCAAAGTTTGTGTTCACCCATTACTTTCAGTGAGTGAGACGGTATTAGAAGTAAGTGCTGGGGAGTTTAGCAGACAGTGGTAGGGTTGTGTGCATGTGTGTGGATGGATTCACTTTATATCCTTGAAATACTGAAATGTCAAAATTCAGTATGTCTAGGCTATAAAGTCAAAACCTAACAAGAACGAAAACTCAGAAGCGTGAAATTCAAAATCTCACATACCGGAGATTTTGAATTAGTGCTTCTGCTGTACACAAACCCCCCCCCCCCCCACACACACACACACACCACACACACACACACACACACACAGACACACACACACACAGACACACACAGACACACACACACACACACACACACACACACACACACACAGAAGCTCTATACTACATAAAAGAAGGAGGGCGAGACCCCCTGTACCCTCCATGTGGGGGGCTGATCCCCCCCACACCCCTCCTACTTAAATATTCTAACTCCGAGGTCGCACTGCATGCAAAAACACACAAAACACCACCACACAAGCTACATTCTCCTCACACACACACATCACGGGAACAAAGCACACTAACACACACCACAGCCCTTACCCAAAACCCTTAACACATCAACACTTACCTGAGTCCATAACCACAGCAAAACACCAGAAGCGCTAATTCAAAACGTCTGGTATGCGAGGTTTTGAATTTTGCACTTCTGATGGTTTTGCTCTTTTCAGGATTCCACTTTATGGGCTCGAAATACTGAATTTTGATATTTCAGTATTTCGAGCTTCTGAAGTGAATCAGTGTGGATATATGTGTGAGTGTATGCTGAAGGATGACTGGGCTTAAGTGAGTGTATGTGTGTGTGGCTGAATGTGACTGTATGTCTTTCTTAGTGGTCACAGTAGAAGGGTTAGTTAGGTGATTGCGTATGTATACCTATATGTATACAGGTGAATGGGAGAGTGTGTTTGTGGATGTAATCTGTAATGGACACGCCCTGGCCCAGCAATCAAGGAGCCACAATCCTCACCACTAACACCAGGGAGGATGTCTCATATAAGAGGAAAGGATAACAAATACACACAGTAAAGTACAATTTCCCTTAAGTGCACACAGATATCACAGTTAGTCTGGGGCTGGTTGCTGCCTTGCTCCCCAGGTCCCCAATAAGACTCCCCACTGGCACAGCTATAGGGTCCAGATCTCAACCTAGCTGGCAAGCTAAAACCTCCAGTACCCTCTCTGTCCAACCAGTGCTTCGTGTCCCTGCCCAAGTAGCTGACACACACCCACACACTTTGAGATAAGTATTTATACAACTTCACAGACACTCCTGGGAAAGGCTGACACAGATTCTCTAGCTGTGCCCCATTACCCAGACTATACAGTAGTAATCACTGCCACCACCAGCTAAAAATTATCAGCTACCCAAAGGCCCTTAAAAGGGTGTCCAATTATTACTGTGCAATAATATTATCCGATTGGTAGTATAGCCCGGGGCTAAAGCTATAGGAGTGGCTTTGTACAATAATCTCTATAAATATGCAATGTACTCTAGAGCTTAACTTCTCTACATAAACCAGCCACGGGTAAAAGGTTGTCAAAATATTTAATAATAAATAATTAAAACACAAGACAATACTACTACACCACAGTGCCACTCAAGAGTTCAGAGATCACACAGAAATGTAAAATAAATCAGTAGTACAGTTCTGACATAACAGAAAAGACTTAGTCTAATATTTATAGTCTTAGCTATTTCTACAAGAAAACATACTTCTAAGATAACTTACTTACATAGAGCAAGGCAGTGCTGAGTTGAATAGTCAAGGCAAAATGCTTTCAGTCTCTCTCTGAGCAATAGTTTTTTTAAAATCACTAACACATTTCTGCTAGGCCCTCCCAGATTACATCATTTTGACACTTAGGTTTTCCCAGTATACACATTACATCCTTTTGACACTTAGTCTCGAGTTCCCAGGCCACACTGAAACTGCATTTACATTCTTTTACACTTAGAGCAATAAAGGACATTCCATATGTAAATTCTGGTCATTAACTTTAGCCTTAAAACAATAGGCAGGATGCTTACTCCAGACTTATCGACTTCAAATTCTAACTTCAAAGGACATACAAAACATAATTTTAATTTCAAAGAACATTTGAAATGCTTGGCTTAGTTTTCCTTACAGCAGATGGCAATGTTGCTACAATCTTGAAGTTCACATTTTACAGTGTTTTCTTTCATTTAGGAAATAAGCCTGTATTTTATTTACAAATGCCAGAATTATGTATCATATTCTATTTGACTAGGCTGGCAGCCTTCACCCTTCTCTACCAGTCTTCACATAATCACATGTAGTGGCTGATTTGTGGTGAGTGTCCTTGTGTGTGTGTGTGTAGGGGGGGGGCTGAAATACCTCTAAACTCCCACAGTTTAATGGGCAAATTCTGTAATACTCTGGGGGAAAGGAGGACACAGCTCACTAAGGAATTTTAACTATTACTCAATAGAACAGGAGGTTTTGCAGCAAGAAAGATACACTGGGGTGGAAATAGTAGCCACCAGGGAATCTTAAATATTAATATTATTCACTCTAAATGTGAATAGGACAAAGTTTGTCAGCATGAAATATAGACTGAGGGACAGTATTTAATGTTAGTCTTATTACTTAAAAGGTAATAGAACAAAATGTATTGCAGCTCGTGAGATGGAAGACATAAGAGAGGGGAACTAGACACCAGGGACATTTATTGATGTTACCCTAAGCTACTCACAAAATATAAGAGGTTTATCAATAACATAAAAATTATTTGAATCCCATAGTCTGGAAGCAGCTCATTAGCATGTGCAAATCTAAATGTGTTGCACTAACTGAGGACTGAATGGGAGGTCTGGCATCAAGATGTATTTCCTGAACAATAATATGTAGGAAACTCCAGTGTCTGGTAATGATTTGTGAATAAAGAGGCACAGAGCAGGTATAAGTGGCAAAATCAAGGACATTCTGCAAAATCAGTTACAGCTAAGATTGAGCTGGATGGGTGGGGTGTCCAGTATGGGATAGAACTGTCATACTTCTAAACAGATGTGCTAAAAACATCTGGACAAAGAAGGAGCATCAGACAACAACTGCAATAATTTTCAGATATTATCAGAATCACTTAAAAAGCTAATAGAGCAACAGGTCTAGTATCATTCTGCAGACTAAAAAGAATGATGGTCTATTCACTGGCTATAATCATCTGGGATTCATGAGGGTCATGGGAACAAAAGGCTATGTCAGGAATGTTCTGTTAACTCAGTGACAGGTGAGAGCTATGGCTGTGTGTGTGTAGGAATGGTGGTGAGGGGGTGCCTGTGACAATGTGTTGAATGGGTGATTACAATAAGAAACTGCTGATTAGTACTACTCATATCACATGCATATTAGCCAGTAATGGTCTTTCCTTGCATTATTTTCTAGAACACCATCTACTGTATCTTGATATATATACAGTATATTTGTGTGTGTGTGTGTGTGTGTGTGTGTGTGTGTGTGTGTATGTATGTACACACAGATACACATTTGTATGGAAAGACTAGCCATCCAGTGGTGTAAACCTTGGCTCTAGATGATTGTCATTGTTGATATGACAGCCCAACCCCATGAGCAAAAATGGAAATGGATGTTGTTGACAGATGTATAAATACAATATAAAAAAAAAATATATATATATATATATATATATATATATATATATATATATATATATAGCATGTATAGCTGTATAGATATATAGATATATATTATCTATATATACACACATACGTATACAGACATACATATACTCACATACATCTTTATATATATATATATATATATATATATATATATATATATATATATATACATATATATATCATTCCTCTCAACCTCTTAGTACTGGACAAAGCCTGACAAAATGGGGAGCAAAGGTTCAAAAAATAGTGACAGATTTTAAATATTACACTTATAAACTTAGAAAGTTGCTAGAATATTAGGGTTTGTGTTAACATGCATTTTTTTTGAAGAATTTGAAGTCTGAAACTCAAATGTACAGTAGATATAAAAAGTGTACACATCCCTGTTAAAATTACAGGTTTTTGTGATATAAAAAATGAGACCACAATAAATAATTTCAAAACTTTTCCCACCTTTAATGTGACCTATAACCTATACAATTCAATTGAAAGACAAACATCTGTTAGGGGAAAAATATAAAAAAATAAAAAACGTACAATAAGCTGGTTGCATAAGTGTGCACACCCTTAAACTAATACTTCATTGAAGCACCTTTTGATTTAATTACAACATTTAGTCTTCTTGGTAAGGAGTCTATCAGCATGGCACATCTTGACTTGGCAATATTTGCCTACTCTTCTTTGCAAAAGCACTCCAAATCCTTCAAATTGTGAGGGCATCTCTTGTGTACAGCCGTCTTCGGGTCACCCCACAGATTTTCTATTGGTCTGGGCTCTGGCTGGGCCATTTCAAAAATTTTATTTTCTTCTGGTGAAGCCATTCTTTTGTTGATTTGGATGTATGCTTGGGGTCATTGTCATGTTAAAAGGTGAAATTCCTCTTCATCAGCTTTCTAGCAGATACCTGAAGGTTTTGGGCCAAAAGTGACCAGTATTTGGAACTGTTCATAATTCCCTCCACCCTGACTAAAGCCCCAGTTCCAGCTGAAGAAAAACAACCTCAAAGCATGATACTGCCACCACCATGCTTCACCGTGGGGATGGTGTTCTTTTGGTGATGTGAAGTGTTTTTCCGCCAAATGTACCTTTTGGAATTGTGCCTGAAAAGTTCAACCTTGGTCTCATCAGACCATAACACATTTTTCCACATGCTTTGGGGAGACGATGTATTATTTTGCAAATTTTAGCCGAGCCTGTATGTTTTTCTGTGTAAGAAAAGGCTTCCATCTTGCAACCCTACCCCATAGTCCAGACATATGGAGGATACAAGAGACTGTTGTCACATGTAGTACCAGTACTTGCCAGAAATTCCTGCAGCTCTTTCAGTGTTGCTGTAGGTCTCGTGGCAGCCTCCCTGATCAGTTTTCACCTTCTGTTTTCATCAAATTTGGAGGGACATCCGGTCCTTTGCAGCGTCACTGTTGTCTCATATTTTCTCCACTTTTTCATGACTGTCTTCACTGTGTTTCATGGTACGTCCAATGCTGTGGAAATTTTTTGTACCCTTCTCCTGATGGATACCTTTCAACAATGAGATCCCTTTGATGCTTTATAAGCTCTCTGAGAACCATGGCGTTTGCTGTTGCAGGCAACTGAGTAAATGTCAGGAAAATCCTACTAGGACAGCTGAAGACATAAACCTTTTCCTAGTATTATGCAATTTCATAGTTGTTATATGTAAATAGCAGGGTATGGGATGGCTGCAAGAAATATTGTTTTTATTTGCATGCTTTTTGCCTATGTCTTGGATCATGACCCCCCCCCCCCCCCGCCCCATTGTGGAAGGAAGTAGTAGTTCACAAAAAACAAAATTTGACAGGTCAGAAAGAGCCATAAGGATGATAGAGTGGACTACTGATGACAAGGAAGAAAGAAAGAAATTATATATTCTTACAATTAATAAAGGAAGCCTGAATTTCAAGATAGAACATATTCAAAAGGATTAAGAGAGAAACTAGAAGAAAAAATGTCAAAAGTTTCAAATGAAAATTTGTGTTCATTAATACAACAGATCCATGAAAAATATTATGCAGACAAAGAAATGTTGGGCCACTTGGAAAAAGAAGTGATAGAAGTGCAAAAATATAAAGAACAAAATCTAGAGATTTTTGAAAGGTATAAAAAAGAAACATGTACATGGGAAACAAAAAGAAATCTGATATGGCACAATATTTATGCAAAGGAAAAAGCCAAACTAATCAACACAAATAAGCACCTCTAAATATATTTGAAGAGAAATATAGCAATGGCACCCAGATATGGAAAATTTCACAATACAAAAATAAGAAAACAAGGGGGAAATGTAGAAAAGAAGATTAGTAATGATAAAGTTAAGGAAATAGAAACTGAAATTATTTATTACCTGTGAAGTAAAATATTTGGTGGGGAAAAAGCTAACTCAGGTAATGTCACAACGTTATGGAACAATGAGTCCCCAAATTAGGAAGGAACAGGTAGAACAGGAAGCATATGATCACTTGCCATATGGTATGCTCTGGAGGCTTTAGCAAGAAACCAGTGAAAAAGTTCAGTTGGAGATGCACAGCAAGGAAAGGAGCAGGAAAGAGTCACAACTCTCTTGCATCGATTGTGTCGAGTGATGTCTCAATGAGATCCAATATGAAAGAGTAACAGATGATGCAGGAAGCAGCTGAACAAAAAATGTCACAGGATGGCAGTCTGGAGCTTTCTGCAGAATGCCCACAGAAAACAGAGAGCAAAGAATGCGTCTTAAGTTTAGAAGAAAATGAGCTATGTGGAGAGTTGCTTGATTTAATAGAGATGGATAGCCATATTAAGACTGATGAAAGAAAAAGATTGCAGAAAGTAAGTAAGACCCAAAAATGTTAAGGCTGATACAACAGGTGAACACACTAATCAAGGCTATTAACAGAAATTCATGTGATATAGCAGAAGTAAATAGGATATATTACTGTGAAGCTAAATTAATAACAGATAAAGGCTTACCACAAAAACACAGTAATAAGGGAAGGGATGAGAAGAAATCAAATGCCACCATGGAAGCCTCTAATGCAGCAAATTATAAAGCAATTAAGACAAGATGTGTCACTGTATAGGAGAGGGAACAGATCCACAAAAATACTTAGAAAGATAAACATGATAGAATCATGCAGTATCAAAACAGGCCAGGATCTGTTGTACACTGTTGCAAATAATAAACTAAAGATATCAGCACAGGCAGAAAAACTTAGAAGATATGCAGATAAACATAAAGGAAAATTACAAAATAAGCAATTCATTGATGATCCAAAAAAGTTTTATGGAGAATTGGGAAGCAAAGCAAAAGGAATAGAAACACAACCGAAAAAGAAGAAATAGACACATTTTGGAGAAATATCTATGAAAACCCTGTGGGACTTAACAAAGATGCTGAATAGATAGAAGACGTGAAAAAGAGTGAGAAGTTCAAATGTACAGGATATTAAATAGGAAAAACAATTAAGAAAAGCTCCTAAATGTAAAAGCAAAGACCCAGATGCAGTACCTAATGTCTGGGTAAAAGTATTAACATCTGTGCATGAAGATTTAGCCTTGAGTAAGAACTACTTATATGCACATCCCAAACAGACACCAACCTGTTCAATAACAGGAAAAATGATACCCTTCCTAAAGAGTGAACCTATAAGCCTTCCTATAAAAACTATAGACCAATAATTTGCCTTCCGATGATGTACAAACTATATACTGGAATTAAGGTTGACAGAGTTTACAGTAATTTTGAAGAAAAGTTAATCCTGACAATAGAACAAAAGAAAGTCATATAGAACAAAGGATCATTTGTTGCTAAATAAAACCATAACGGAGAATTCTAAAAGAGGGAAAAATGTATGTATGTCATGGACAGATTACAAAAAAAGCATTTGACAGCATCCCACACTCATGGATAAGGGAGTGCTTACAGATGTATAAGATAAATCCTGCATGGATCAATTACATTACAATGACCATGAAACAGTGACAAACTAATCTGGAATTAAACCATGACAAAGGGCAAATTATTAGCCCAGGGATAAAAATTCAAAGGGGATATTCCAGGGTTATTCTTTGTTGCTGCTATTTTCTCGTGCCCTTTACTCATTAAGCTGTTTAATTAACAGATTAAGGCTTTGGTTATAATCGGCTCCCAGAAAACAAACTTGCTTTAAGATTTCTCATCTATTTTTGCAGATGACTTACAATTATATAGTTTATCAGATGAGGAGTTGAAAGCACAACTGCAAGTGGTTAAAACTTTCCCAGATAATATAACAATGATATTTGGTCTTGATAAATGTGTGAAAGCAACATTTAAATTAGGAAAGTATCAATCTCGGGTAAGAATGTGATCTAAAGGAACTTGAGCAGGAAGGAGTGTATAAATATTTTGGAAATGATGAAGGATCAGCAATAAAACATGAACACGTGTGAATACAACTCAGTAAGGAATATTTCAGAAGACTAAAACTAATATTGAAAATAGTCCTGACATCAAAGCAAAAAGTCCAAGCTATAAACCAATTTGCTCTCCGTGTTTTAACATGTAGTTTTTGGATTGATTGACTGGCCTCAAAATGTATTAGGTCATTTGGGCAGAAAAACAAAAAAAATGCTTTGTGCTTATCACATGATATATAAACATCAGTGTATACCAAGATTATATATCCCTCACTCTAAAGGAGGTATGGGCCACCTCAAAATTGATTACATGTACAGATCTGTAGTCGTGGGACCTCATCCATATCTGTCGACCTCATTAGATCCAAACATATTATATATATTTATCTATATATCTGTATATGTGTGTGTGTGTGTGTGTGTGTATATATATATATATATATATATATATATATATATATACAGACATATGCATGCACACATGCACACACACACACACACACACACACACACACACACACATACACGCATGCACATATATACATATAAATGGATGTATAACTATTCATAGAAAATATAATACATTAAAAGACAACTGATCAAACACAACTTGTCAATTACCAGCCTATCAAAAATAAAAAAAAAACAAATGTTTTTAGCAGCTGGGCAAGTCCAATTGCATCTCCCATATAGGGGACTGTGCCCCCCCCCAACCTCTTTCTTGCATTAGAGTGGGAAAAGACAAATTCACAAATACCCACTGTACTGCAATTTTCCACAACTGATTTTTGATCAGCTGCGCTTGCATTTTTTCTGGGTTTGACAAGTTGCCATTAAGCAACTTGTCAATATATATATATATATATATATATATATATATATATATATATATATATATATATATATATATTTGGAGAGAGAGAGAGACATGGTTTAGAGGGATGCAATTTTTGGAAGAATTTTATATTATCTAAAAAAATATGAAGTATGGAGAGCTCTTACCAGAATGTGTGCTAGGGAGAGAGAGAGAGAGAGCATGTAAAGAAAAACACATTTTTGAGGAAGAAATCATTTGCAAAGGGTACATGACAACAACAATGCAGTAAAGATGTAAGATGGAAAGAAAATTATGTAAAAGAAGTGATCAATGAGATTATTTCACACCATTTCATAACATGTGCTTTACTTGCTTCTTAAAGATAAAGAAGAGTCTTGGTGGATAGAAAATGTATTCCAGCGTATGGGTATTTCTTCAGAAAAGTCCTTAATGTGCACCTTCTTTGAAAAGTAATAGACCATCTGCAGAAGTTAATCCTCAAGTTGAAAGCAAAGGGCATATTTGTTGGTTACCCCTAAACAAACATTTCTACCAAAGCTGAGTAGAGGAAAAAATGAATTGTCTCGAGCTATACATGCCTAATAAAGCTACAGATATAACAGCGTAATCTCAAGGCATCCAAATTAATAATTTAGATATGATTCTAGTACAAGCTGGTTTAAAGGTGCATTATTAACTTCCTGAACTGAAAAAAAATCTGTACTGTAGAAATATAAAAACAGTACATTAAAACAGGAGAACAAAAAAAACTGATGAATGAGACTATACATAGATTCAAAAATCAGACAGATAAAAATACAATATAAGCAGAGATACATTGCAGTAATAAATGAATGTTTGGCTGCAAGCTTTATAGGTATAAATAATACATTACTTTACTCTGGAGTCTATGAAAGTGTTCAAACCATACCTCTCAACTCCACAAAGGCGGTGCCTCCACCGACCCTGGAAATTACTGTCCCATTAGCTTGACAAGCCTTATCTGCAAAGCCATGGAGAGGATCATAATGGATCTCATAAATAAAGACATAGGGAACTTGCAGACTTTGGATCCAACCCAGTTTGGCTTTGTCAAAGGCAGATCATGCCTTTTAAACTTGGTTGACTTTTTTGAAACAGTCACCAAGGCCATTGACGAGCCAAAGGCAGTCCATACAGCCTACCTAGACCTGGCGAAGGCTTTTGATACAATACCTCACTCGGGTATCATTGAAAAACTCATCAACTTAAATGTAAACCCATACATTACAAGATGGGTTGCAAACTGGCTGAGTGACAGAACCCACAGGGTCAGAGTTGCTGGCGCCATGTCAGACTCAAAGCCTGTCACAAGTGGTGTCCCACAGGGCTCAGTCCTGGGCCCGCTCTTGTTTGGCATCTACTTTTCTGAAGTACAAGCAAACACAGGAGGGTTATGGCTGACAAAGTTTGCAGATGACTGCAAACTGGGCCGTAGTTGAAAACACATCCGACACAGATATCCTTCAGAAGGGTCTCACAGAAACGGATAACTGGTGCCAGAGCCATGGCCTAAAGTTAAATGCCAAGAAATGCATAGTCATACCCTTCGGGAAAAATAAGGTTACCCCTAGCTACCATATAGGTGGCAATCTCCTGAACACAGAAGAAGTTATTAGGGACCTGGGAACCCAGGTTGACAGTAGCCTTTCATTCGACACTCATATTTCTAAAGTAGTTAGGAAGACCTTCTACATTGCCCACCTTATCATGAAGAGATTCACATCTAGATCAAGGGAAGTCATAGTCTCCCTATACCCATCACTCATCAGACCAATGATCGAGTACAATGCCCCATTCGAATGTATCTGACCCGACACTTGCAGCAGCTGGAGAGGCCACAAAAGTTCCTCACCAAAAGGATAAAGGGTCTCAAAATCTGTCTTATGCTGCCCGACTGAAAGAACTCCAGTTATATTCAGTTGCTTACCGCTTGCTCAGAGGTGACCTATGCCTGACATACAAGGCCATGTCAAACCCAGATTTGATGAACATGCTTCATCTCAAAAAATCTAGATCCCTCAGAGCCACAAGGGCGGGAGACTTAAACCTCGACACTGTTATTAATAGGATGTGCTGGAGGGATAGATTCATCACCCAAAGACTCCCTATGCTGTGGAACAAAATCCTGGTTTATGTGAGGCAGAGCACCTCGCTGGCCTTGTTCAAGAGGAATCTTGACCAATGGATGGGAGATCGCAGATACACTCCAGGGGTTACCTCAGTGTCACTGCTCGACAGAGGCACAGCAAAATAATGGGCATAGTTTCTCCAAACTAAAGGGGTGGCGTAAGCCACAAAACTATGGGCTAGGCTTATAAATGCCCTCGGGCAGATAGCCTAGTATGAACCTATGAACCTATGAACTGTACAGATTTTCGCAGAATATCCAGATTTTTGCCTCATATTTTTGGTCTGTTCCTCTTAAAAATGTTGTTCTTTGATAAATTACTGGGATAATCTAAGGATTAATGTCACTAAATAATGCCATGCATTTGAGTTTCAGACTTCATATCCTTCAGAAAATGCATGCTAACACAAATCCTGTTATTCTAGCAACTTTCTAAGTTTATAAGACCTGTATTTAAAATATGTCCCTATTTTTGGGCTTTTGTCTCCCCATTATGTCAGGCTTTGTCCAGATTTCTCATTCTAAGAGGTTGAAAGGCATGGTCCAAACAGCTATTTGGATATTGGCATACTGGGAAATAATCTGCATGATCATAGTTCAGTTTATGCAGTCTGGACATACTCATAACAGACAAACACAGATTATCTTGATATACAGACTAAAAGTCATCTGAATATAATTATAATCAAGGTGAACTAAATGAGGCTAACTTATACTTACCAATAAGCCCTGGGACACAAAAAACTCTTCATTTGGGAACTTCAGTAAGGCCTCTCAACTGTACAGATTTTTGCAGAATGTCCAGATTTTTGCCTCATATTTTTGGGTCTGTTTTTCATAACATTGTGGTTTTCTGGCAAATCACTGGCAAATTATGGAGGGTTGAAGTCAGAAAATAAAGACAGACATTTGAGTTTCAGACTTCCCTCCCTTCAAAAATTTTATGCTAATGCAAAACCTGTTATTCTATCAACTTTCAAAGTTTGTAAGGGCAATATTTAAAAAGTGTCCCTATTTATGGGCCTTTATTCCCCCATTTTTATGGCTTTGTCCAGATTTCTTTAAGATTAAGAGGTTGAGGGGTATGGACTAAGGTCTTAATCAGTGTATTAGATGTCATTAGCTTGGCTGTTTGCAGCAAAGAGACATGTCATTTCTTGAATTATTGTTATAGTGAAAGTGCTTGCTGTAACTAGAGAAGCAGCAAAAAAAAAGATAAACATGCAGGTGAAGAAAAAATAGTTTATTCAGAAAAATGTGTAAGAATTGTAAAACCTAAATCAGTCTGACTAAAATAATATTATTTCTTTGTTCTGCAGGATGAAAACATGGAAAATCCAACGGCTTTTTGGAAAGTTATTAACCTTTTGTGTAAAAATACTGCTTTTACTGATGACCCATTCAGCTTAAATTCACAAACTGACACAGCAAATAGATTTAACGATTTTTCATCTGTAACTGCACATTTTGTAAAAAATATCTGCCATTCACACAAAATAATGCAACTTTCGATCACAGTGAAATGATAAACTACTTTCATATTTTGCTACTCTTACTTAATCTAGTCCAAAGATCAGTCTGCTTTGGGAGGGCTTACTGACACAATAGAAAGAGAAGTCTTAGAGAAGGATTTATTCCTGAGTTATGGAAACAATTGAGAATAATATAATCTTTCAAAGGGGAAAATTTACAAGGGGTTTGAAACTACTGACCTGTAAGTATTCTCCACCCTTTTGCTATAGAACTGTAAAGAGTTGTTCCCTTTCAAATAGTAAACTGTAATTCAACAAAAGCTGATATAACAAAGAAGATGGATACTGCCCAAACTCCATTAATTTGTCAGTTAAACTATATGACGACAAGCTGCAACAAATGCCTCATAAAAGGTGTCATGTGTTTACATTTCTCAAACACATTTGACCTTTGAACCATAGCTTATTGATATATAAAATGAAGTTGATGGGATATAGCTAGCATGTGCTGTACTGGTTCACTGGGTACCTAACAGCTTACATGTTGTAGTTTAGCAATCAATTCATTTTTCACCTCTGAATCATAAGCAGGATTACCTTAGGGATCCTTTCTGGGACCTTTACTTTATTTTGCCTTTAGGAACAACAGGCACCAGTATGCATGTGGTATACAGCCACTGTTACACAGAAACAAATGTTGATTCATTGTACAAAGCAGCAATAGAAAAAAAGCTGTAAAATTGATTCAATAGTTTATACAAAACAAGCTATTATTGTTTGAAAAAAAGAGCATATTCTTTGGGAAAGACTGTTACATTCAAGAGAAGTTGTCTTCAACAAGAATAATAGCTTCGTCAGGAAAAAGTGAACAAGTAAACAGCTGAAAATAATTGGAGGCCACAACTGATGACAGGATGAATTTTATTTACATCAAATAATCTGCTGTCAAGAATAAAAAAATCAACTTGTCCACTGCATTGGGTGGCGCTACACCTCTTATGTGCTGCTTCTTTGCAGAATCATTACTGATGTTCTTACTGCTTTCTAGCACACTGTCCATGGAGAAGAGAAAGAAGGTCACATTTAATAAACTGAAACAAATATACAGTAAGACTACAAACTCTGTCACTCATCATTGTATGGCACTAAAATATTAAGCTGACCAAATCTTGATGCCAAAGTCACTTATCTATGAATCCCATGCACTCCAAACACAATGACCACACCAAAATTTACTTCTGATCAAATTTATTGTAATAAATAATTATAATAATAATAATGATAAACATATTATCATTGAACAAAACCACCAACATGCAAAGTTCACCTGCTGCAAACAAAACTTCTACCACCGATAAGCATTGTAAACTCAAACACTCACTGTAATACCATAGAGCAGTTAACTACTTCCACTCACTCACACACTTCTCCAGAAATCCCAGGAAAGGGGTTGGGAATGAGGGTACTGCCAGACTCATATTCTGAAGTTATAGGGACATCTGGGAGGGATTCAACAGAAACTTGCACCAACAGAACTTCCTAAGCTCCTACCCCACACTTAAGTAGCCCATCCTAAGCCCCTCCATGAAATCTACCACACATCCTGTCCCAGTAACCATTCCCTGCTAGCCCACTAATTCAGCCTCCCCCCTTTTTATCCTGGCTTACTCTCTACAACAATATTAAATTAAAAGGCAAACCTGTAGCAGGTGCTCATAGATAAAAACATCTGCCAGAGGCTAACGCCTAGTGGGTGTTCATAGACAAAAACATCTGCCAGAGAAAACCCCCTAGAGTGTGCTTATAGACAAAAATGTCTGCCAGAGGCAAACCCCTAACAGGTATTCATAGACAAGAACTTCTGCCAGAGGCAAAACCCTAGCAGGTGTTCATAGACAAGAGCGTCTGCCAGAGGGAAACCCCTAGCAGGTGCTCATAGAAAAAATGTCTACGAAAGGTAATCCCATTTTATTTATGAACCACATGCACCCCGAACACAATGACAATGCCAAAATTGTCCTTTGATCAACTTTATTGTAATAATAATAATAATAATAATAATAATAATAATAATAATAATATTTAATAGAAGGAACATACCACATGCTGTGGTGGTACAGCGGTAGCGTTGTTACCTCACAGCAAGAGGTTCTCCCGTTCGATTCTCGGCTTAGCTTGGGAGTGCCTTCTGTGCGGAGTCTGCATGTTCTCCACACAGTTGGGTAGCATTCGAAAGACATGCGTGTGTAAATGGGCGTACCTTTGTTGAAGGCTGGGTGTCGAGCTGGCACCTCAGCGTTTCGTAAAAATCTACTGACAATCATTAGTGGACCGGAGTTCCGCTGTGGCAACCCCTTACCGGGAAAAAGCCGAAAGACAAACAACAATAGAAGGAGCATACCACAGCTCACTTGCTACAACAAAAACTTCTATAAGCATGTGGCACTGCTCACTTGCACAGAACCACCAATAAAGCCTCAAACTCTCCCTGTAATACCATAGAGCACCATACTACTTCAGGTCACTCACACATTTCTTCAGCAACCCAGGAATATTGGTAAACTCCATTACTGAGGAAAATGTCCTTGCTCACCCACCAGGCTGCTCAACAGCAGTCTGTTCTTCATTACCTTTCATGTTCTAACCTTTAAACCTCCAAGCTGGCACTAAAGACTTTAAGTAATAATGAAAAATGAACATTAAATAAACAAAACCCCACCTCACTAAGATAGACCTGATCATCTCTTTACCACACTGGATCATTACAATCCAAAACCAACCCACCAATAGATATAGCTGCCCTAGCTGCCAGCACACCAATAGATGGTGCTGTCCTGGCCACCATATGACTTACAAATGCTGAACGAACTACTGTAACACCCAATTAAAGCAAATAAAATAAAATATAATATATAATAAAATATATAATAAATATATATATAAATATATTAATATAATATAAATATATTAATATATTATATAATTAATTATATTAATCTATTACATTATATAATATATTAATATATTAATATAATATAAATGTATTAATATAAATATATAAACTATATAATAAAATAAATAAAATAGCTGCCAGCACACCAATAGATGGTGCTACCCTAGCCACCATATGACTTACAAATGCAGACCAATCTACTGTAACACCCAATTAAAACAAATGTCTCAAAATCCCCACATCAACCATTACACGGGAATGACCCACAAGTCATTCCTTCCTAAATGAATAACTTGAGGGCTACCTCCAACCAAGCACACTACCTCCACAATCTGCATGAACTGTGACCATTGCATACCCCTTAAACCTTTCCAAGTATCCACCATTTTTATCATCTAATCCTAAAAATGGCCTCCTTGTTGCTTTCAGCTCACTTCTGATCATCCACCACTATGGCTAACTTGAAAAAGACAAAAAAAAACCCTCCAAAATTAACTACTGCCACCACATTGATAACCAGCTGTAAATAACACCAAGTTACCTAATATAAATTCTAAATGCATTAGAAATACACCTACCCTTCCTCTTGGACTTAGCTTCATTCTGCAGGTCCGAAGCTCTTCCAATTCTAAATGAATGAGAATAGTACCTCCTATCTATAATCCCTTGAGTCCTAAACACCTTCTGTAAAACCAAGTCAAACTAACTACTTCTAACCTTAACCCTGAGGCATGAGAAACAAAACTCCCTTTAAACCCTCTTGAGAGCTTTTGCCATGCTCTACCCCAGTGCACCATACATAACATAATATCTGTATCACACAATAACCTAACCAGATGACCTTTCCCAAGCTGGTCTGTCTTTAAACAATTGAGCTAAACCAACACCTTATCTACAACCTGAACATCACCTCATATCAATACAACCAAAAATTCAACCTAAATAATCCAAAATGCAAAAACACCACAAAGGAAGCCCACATCATATACTCAACCACTGAATTAGCAGACACATATAAATCCCTCAAACTCAACGTTAACATTTGCTTACCACTAAGTAAATGCCTATCTACTGCTAACCCTCTCAAGTGCTCCCACCATTAATCATCCTATCTATAATCTAATGCTTTGTCCAATCACATTTCCCTGAAAACATAGCTGCCAATCCTAAAGTTGCAAAGTGTACTCTCACTGACATGACTGACTGCCCACCATTCCACCTGTATATTAAATATTCTGTAAGTAAACATAATGACTAACCCCTTTCCATCACAGGCAATTGATTCACAAATGCTGAAAAATTCCCGCCAAACTACATTATCAGCTTTCTATGGTGATCTATCCAAAGACTGCTGCACCAGCTAAGCAACAGTGTTCTGCCAATTGTCCAAACTTGCCCTGGGAGTACAACCCAAACCTCCTCTGGGAGTACCACTGGCTTCTCCTCTGCAAAAGCCGGAAACCTGTGGAAATGAAACTCAGATAAGCTGTCAGCAACCACATTTACCTTTAACTGATAAGAGATCATTATCAGTCAGAGTCAAAAGTATACACAAATAATGCAGTCGCAACTCTCTTAACAACTGTACAGGAACTGAGCTAGATTATTTAATAACTGAGGCTTTCACCACTGTTCCATTATCTGAATAAATCAGCACCCTTCTGTTAACCAACTCTTTCTGCCCCTCTATTATCCCTGCCCAAATCAGCTATAACACATGATGTTTCTTTTTAATTCACCCAGTCAGTCCTCTGGTCATTTAGCCAAAAATCATCATCCTTGAGAATATGCTCCTGTTCTCATACCCACAGCCACATTAATGACCAGCTGAAGACAATCTGATGATATCCACTCCACCTGCCACATTATTACCCTATTGAAATTCTGCAGAAAGACCTGCCAAATACTCTCAGATCTTCCTTAACTAACTTGGTAATCCTCACCCAATGTTTTCTCACCTTGCCTCTTAACCTAGTTATCATGACTCTGCAAAATGCCTTTATCAAAACATCACTTGTGGTGCTTGCTAGAAAATTAATGAATCTGTTATTTTTTCCTATGAACATATATAATAAAACTGCGTCTTTGAACAAATTTTATATGTATTGTATAAACTAAAAAGAAGACTTATTAAAGTTAGAAAATTAGTTTTGTGCATGCTGATACTGACAATGTATTGCATGTACTTAACCTGTGCCAAAATTGCAATAATTACTACTGTATACATGACCCTGTTCTTGCATTTGAACTTAAGTTGTTTGTATGTTAGTCAGGTGCTACTCATACCTATAGTTTATTTTTTTAACTTTATAACCAGGTATAATAATTTGTATATATGAGTCTGATTTATACCAGCAATATGGCTTATTTGCTACAGTATTTCGAAAACCTTGAAGTATGCCTACAACTATGTCTTTTCCCTCCAGTCCTCCTCTGAAAATGGACATTGCCAGCAGAAATAACCCAGTTAACTGAATACAAAAATAAGTAACTAGATAGACAGACAAACAGATGGCTAGATAGATAGATAGATAGATAGATAGATAGATAGATAGATAGATAGATAGATAGATAGACACTTTAAAGATTTCTTAGCCTTCCCTAAATCTTATAAACAAGAGGTGCAACCTGTCAAAAGAAACACAGATGCACAGAATACTTCCATGGTATGTTAGATTACATTCCACCCTGAGAGGGTTTCTGTAGATGATGTGGTATGCAGAACATGGCAGATATCTTTCATGTGGTATTTATTTCTCAGTAGGCTACCACTGGTTTATTCAGGATAATTTAAAGCTTTCTGCCTTCCATCTAGCCTTCCAACTATTTCTGACTAAGGAGCTCCCCCAATGTTCAGGTCAATAATGGAAATGTGATTAAAAGAAGAAACTAACATACTAAATATTATGTTGGACATTAAGAACAACTGGGTATCATGTAAAAGAACTCCATGGATACATTTAATAATATCATGCCACAGGACAGTTTGGGCTTTTTTGGATGGAGCACTTAAGCCAATAAACTGAATATTAGTTAAGACTGAGTCTGATAGGACTGTCAAGTATAACTAGAAGGTCGACACTGTCAGAGCTGTGGGTTATGGCCAGCACAATGCTGGATACAGCAAAGTGAAGACATCAATATAACTTATTTTTGATAAATTTCGTAAGAGCAGTTACAGTTCCCTGGCCTTTTATGAAGCCAGGATAGATGATATAAAAGGAACCCCAAAGTTAAAAGATTTACATCAGTGGAGAGGAGACAGTTTGTACAACAGATTTTCAAAGTGCAGCAGCAGCAATAAACTGAGTTGTATTAATAGCCTTTCTAGACAGAGACAGCTAATGCATCTGAAAGTTTGAGAACTGTTTCACCATAGAAGGGACTCTTCATAATGTAAGTGGCAAATAGTATGTGGACTTTGTCACCCAGGAGACTAAGTTAAGTGGAGTATGTACTCTAACAGAACCTTCTCATTTCAAGTAAGTGCTGCTATGAAAAATCATTAATAAATAGAACTGGAGATAAAAACAAATCATGTGCAGCTTGAGAGAAAAATTGCTAGAAAAGAACAATAGAAGGCTTTGATGATGACAAATGAAGTCACATATATGTTGATATAAATAAGCAATGTGAAGTGAATGAGTAAGCTAGTCTATGAATTACAAACCCAGACTGCTACAAGGACATAAGAAACTCCACTGGTGGATTAAAAAATGGATTTGTTCATTACATAAAAATAAGGTTTAGTGATGTTGTCTAGTTAACAGTATGGTGGACTTCCTCAAAATCAAGTTAAAACATAATCCCTGCCCTATATTTAAACCTTCACTTAAACTACCTAATTAAGTAAATTAATAATCTTAAAGGTGTATTACATCTTAAACATAAAACCTTTAAATTCTTAAGGTGACATCACATCAAATTGCCTATCATTAAAACCAATACAATACATTGCAATGCATATAACAGTATTAAAATGTAAAAACATATAATTCAATAAATAAAAAAATATACATATATTTAAAATTTCATGGTGGTAAATCATACCAATAACCATTTTCTAACATAAACTCCATCATAACAACTTGAAAAATAAGTAATAAATATAAATAAATAATAATCAACATCTGTAACCCTTACTTTAATACAGTATAGCCTAGGCTAAACTAAAATTCTATAAGTTCTTAGCTCTAAGCTTAAGAATACGAGTTATAGATATACTATCATTCAACCCTGATGGGTCCTGGGTGTTTAACTTTAACTGTCACTGTAATTCCTTGGATTTCAATATAGTTTCCCAGGGTCTGCCTCTAGGATTAGGTATCACCTTCTCTAGCACAGTGAAATGAAACAGCTTATGGTCAATGCACCATATTTTATGTTTATATAGGGCATTGTTCAAATTCATTTTACACATATCATAGTTGTGCTCATATATGCATTTTTTAATGACCCTTTGGTCTTCCCTACATAAAATGCTCTACAGGGGTCACACATAGTTATGTAAATTACTCCTTTAGTAGAACAGTTACAACTGTCAGCCAATCTAACCCTCGACTGTGATTTCCCCAGTAAAACAAACTCTGTCCTAGGGATTCAATAAACTCCATCTAGGTGTAGTGTGAAGCCTACATGGAGTTTACATGTTTGTAGAATGATCAGCAGTGCTAATTACATATGCATGCCATGCATTGTGCTTAAATGTAAACAAGCATGGTTTTGTGGCCAGCAACAGTGTTGTCAGCCAGGAAACTGTGTTAAGCAACATGAACACCTGAAGATATGTACATCTTTTTATCTGTAGGCAAACTAGTTATGTTGAATTGTGCAGAAAGTCAAAATGACCACCAGGGTTTTTAATAAAGCAATCTATACAGTTCCAACATATTACATGAAAGTGTACACAGTACAGAGTAGTGTGCAAACCTTTTTCAGACTTTCTAAATAAAATGTTTGCATCTGATCAGCAAGGGTAGATAAACTGCATTAGAAGTAATTATTCAGGGGAAGAGTGTGTATGGAAAAGTGACAGACAGATGAATTGTAGAAATGAACACAGGAAAGTGGACAGGTGAAACATGGTAACATACAGCAGGTGAGGACATCTCAATATAAGTACACTTCAAGGAAAAGACAGTTGTAGCATGAACAGTAGTCACATATGTACATGATACATTATGTACTGCTGTGTATACCTACTGTGTGGGTATAGTCATATCATCACACAGTTATTGTATATTATTTGACTGTCACACAAGGTGACATATCAATGGAATGTTTCTTTGTGATATAAGCATCCTGACATGAACAATGGAAAGGACATTAATTGAGGACAGTATATACAATAGGGGTTAGGTGCATATTGTGAAGATGTGCAAAATGAGTTGAATGAATATGAATCTACAACTGTCAAAATATTTGTACTCCATGGGATTGTACTGATGACTGTAGTATATACAGTTATGAACTTCTGACTAGACGCACACAGATTGACCACAGTGAAATTAGAACCCCTACCTAAGTAGACCAACTTGAGAACTTGGTATTTAATGCAAGTGCCACAGCACAAGTCTGACTTTTACAATGCTGCTGAACAAATTAAAGTGGATGACATCATCATCATTTGATGTTTAGGAGACAATTTTGGGAGGACTGTTGAATGGGTAGCCATGTATGACTGTCAAGATATTAAAGTTCTGCATGTTACTGGATTGATGATAGTAGGATACAGACTGACATACCTCTGACTATGTACACACACTTACACATACATAGAGACACACCCATACAATATGGTTGTGGTACTAATCTATCACACATGTAATTATTTAGTTCTCATCTGCAAAACACAGTATGTGATGATTGAAACACCAGTAAAGTATGCATTTACCTTGTCAAAGTTGTCTTTATAGATGATGTAATCATAATTATATGATCTGGTTGACATATCCTGTTATGAGAGTGGTGTGCAAAGTGTGTATGTAGTATTTTTTGTTGAGTTCCCAATGGGGAGGTATACTTTAAGAGACAGTTGTACAAACTACATGCAAACAGCTGCCAGGAATGTATGTAGCAGAACTGAGATATTTTTCCCAGTATATTGAGTACATTGCATACTTAATTTGTCACATAGAGACACACACATTTATTGTGATCATATCTGAGTGTTCATAATTGTGAATAATTGTTATCCACATTAATACAAGTATTAGACAATCTGAATGTGTATTATCAGTATAAAGATACACCTGGTATGCAACAAAGCATTTTTGCTATTTATTTCTGTAGTGTAGTTGATATTTGGGAACAAGTACTGAGATATCAAGTTTCAAGTGCATGGGTGCAGGTATCAAATGATTACAGTGTAAACGTGTTCAATCATTAAAAAGTGCCTTCCCTTTGGTTGTGTTTTTGCATGCACTTTAATGGAAAGGACTAACTGGGCAGTAAATATAAGTAATACATGCTAAGCAATACCTTCCATAGCACACCACACATTTTAGGACCCTACTTGAACTTGAGAAGTACATATCCATAGTGGCTATGGTAGACACAGCTAACAGATAGTACCGTGAGCACATATAGTTCATACTGGAAATGTTGTGTCATAAATTATCTAACCTTAAAAAAGGATTTATACTGCTTTCCGCATGTGTGCATAGTTAAGTGGTGAGCAAACATGGGCCTCTGCTTCATGAATAAAATTATAACAGTTCTATTGTTTTGATTTCCTCCATACAAACATGCTAAGCGAAGAGCCATGGCAGTCAGCACTTTAGATATTACTGAATGTAATAAGCACACATACTGCCTAGCTGATGCTGTGGCAGCAGGTATAAGAGCATTGAGTTCTTATTTTGAATCCAGATGATACAGGGTTTAGATCCAGCTCTAATATTTCTGAATATGTATTAATGGTGTAATGAAATAATTACATGTGATAATTTGAGATATGACAGGGAATGAGTACAGTCAAGTACTGTATAAAATCAAACAGTACTCAAATGACTTATGTCAATAGTATGTGTATGGAGTTACATACTGATACAGTCATCAGACTAAATGAGTATTTTTTAAATGAAAATTGTAATATAAGTGCCTTTATTCTACTTTAACAGTATGTTTCCTTGGTGCAGTGACTTTAAGCAGCATTGCATGGAGCTAACCACACCATGCCACTGGACATGAACAGCCATTCACCCTCACTTGGCATTGGTGTGCCATAAAAAATGCCATGCAAACACAAAGGAGAAAAATTGAAGGGCTTCACTGGGGATTTACTATTTAAGTGTGCGGTGTATGATTTTATTTTTGACCAGATTAAAGGTGTTAAAATTGGGTAGATAAGAAAGTGGAGGAATGGGGGGCATGCAGGGGGTGTATCATGAAGTCTGAAGT
>NC_056751.1:73294797-73347297 GCF_019279795.1 Protopterus annectens | reverse complement strand
TGTGACACTCTGTCTTTCAACACACCCTCCACCATACAAACAAATACACATACACCTTCCTCCCCACACTACAACAAATCAACATAACGCACACACACACACACACACACACACACACACACACACACACACACACACACACACACACACACACAAAACCCACCTAATCTATGTATAAGCAGGGGAACAAGCCCTCCTGCACCCTCACACCCCTTCTACTTATATATACAAACTCCAAGGTCACACTAACAAGAATAAGACATCAAACCCACTGCTACGCACTCTACATTTCCATTGCTCAAACACATATTACATATATACAAACACCACCACTTTCAACACTTACACACTCACACTCTTACCTACCTACCCTAACCTACACCTACAAGTTCACAACACACTTAAATAATACCAAATCCCTACCCAAAACCCCTAAACAAAAAACACTTACTTAAATCTCTGAGTATAACCACACATCGGCAGCCATCTCTATATCCCAGACCACACTGCACCTTAAAGACACAGCAAACCACAACTAAAACAGTGCACCACCACAACCGTGGATTTGACAATTTCACATTCGTTGAGATGGAGTTTCGAATAACTGCACTTTCGACATTTTCATCTCAAGATACTGAAATTCATGATTTCAGTATTTCAAGATTGTAAAGGGAATTTTATATATATATATATATATATATATATATATATATATATATATATATATATATATATATATATATATATATATGAGCAACTACAGCACATAACATTGTTTCCAATAGGTTTTGGAATTCACAGGGAAAATCTACACTGAGTCTACACAATTGCTTTATAGCTTGGTGAATAGCTACTCCATCTTGAATTGGTTGATTAACATGCAAGCTGCTTATGCTGTAATTAGCATACTGTGTTTGTGTAGCTCTATATGGCGTGTAGAGCCACTTACTGAATACAAAAAGGTGTGTTACCATGTGTGCATCACACCACGATGTGTACACAGTCTTCACAGACTGTGTAGGTTTTAATGACTCTGCACCCACGTCTAGGATAAAAGAGCACTGGCTGCAATGTCCACATTTCCTCAAACCACTCACTGACACAGAGTGACTGGGGCCCTCTTCTTCAAAAACACTTTTTAAATTTCTACCTTTCTTATAAACTATCGCTCAACCATCACCTATTGAGCCCAATTAATTTTTTGTCAGTATATAAAACAGTCCAATGCTTTGAAATAATTTTCCTGACTTTGTTGTTTAGAGGACATTATCTAACAATTACACTTCTGCTAAAGTTTGAAGTAACAACCAAGTTTTTTTCTGGACTATAACCTGAACAAGAATAGGCTTAAATCTCATAGGCCTTAACATTACATAATCCTTGATTTTATCAACAAAATCTTGGGGGTAACCTCTGTCAGTGAACATTCTAATTAGTTTCTGACATTCATTCCTCAAACACTAAATCATCAGTGATCTTTCTCAAAATTTTGACAAACTGCTGTTTTACTAGTGATCTTTTGTGAAACAGGGGTGGCAACTGTAAACATGCAAATAAGAGTGTGAAAAAGTGGGTTTCCTATAAATGTTATACTTAAATTGACCACCTTCCTTGTAGATAGTTTCATCTAAGAAACAGTGTGAGTAAACTTCAAATACGAAGTGACAGAATTAATTTAAGCAATAAATTCATCTAACCTGCCTTTTTACTGCCATAAAGTAAACAGATAATCAAGGTATCATGTGTATAATAGCCAACTTATTCAAAATGTGAATTAAGAACATCATATTCTATTCCCATGACCAGATAACAATATTGGCATAAAGGGGTGCACAAACTGCACCCATTGTCACTCCCTGTACCTGCTTGTAATGTTCACTTTTAAAGTAAACAGTTACTGTCAAGAACAAGTTCCCTAAATTTCATCAGAATTAAAAATTCATCAGCTCAGATGATATAACAAGGCTTCAGAAAAACTCTCCAGCCCCACGGAGAGTGGAATATATCCAAACAAGACAATAACATTGATACAGACAAACAATGTTTCTTCAACGGATAAATCAAGGATAAAACACCTCAAAAAGCCTAGGAGTATTGCAATATTTAAGGAAACTAGCTCACAAATGATTTTAATATCCGGTTTATATAGACTGCTAAGGAGCATATTTTAGAACATTTACCTGACACTATTGATCTTAAAGGTGGATTAAAAACATTCTTATGCACATTTGGGATGCCAAAAATCACAGACACACTAGGTTTCTCTATATGTAAAAAAATCAAACATAGAGTTAGAAATTAGTTAGAAATGAGGCCACTTAAAACAAGCTCCTCTAGGTACATGTCTATTTATGGTAGGCAGCATTAATCTCCTTAATGGATACATGAATGTATTTACTGACATCCAGTAATAATGTTAACATTTTGCTGATATAATCAAGAGTCCATTAACACAACTTCACCTCCTTTGTCTGGTTTCATAATTCTGATGATTGTGTGAAAACTCAATTTGTACAAAACTTCCCCTCTCATCATAATTCAAGTTGTAACCAAAGGAGTGACAAGATGATTGCCCTAGTAAATAAATGTCCCTTCTACAAAGGTTATTAAACATAGTCACTAGCAGAACACTTGGGTTGACATGTGTACTTTTATAGTTTCCCAACAAATATATTAAGCTATGATAAACAATCAGACACATTAAACCTTGAAGACGGAACAAAGATGAAGCCTCTCTCAAACAAATTAAAATGCATCAGCAATGTCCTCTTTTGAATAATTAAAATATTTTAAACTCATGCCTAGACATAACATTTGGGTTTTCCTTTATTGCCCTGGAGGATATATGTTAATGTCTCTTGGAGCAACCTTGACCTTCATCTCTCGAGCTTTGGACTTTCACGTCTTTGATTGAGGGGACCTCAAATTGTTCAGTAATTGCTCCTTACAGTTGTTTGGTCTGTCCAAAAACAGGTAGGCAGAAAAACTAAAGGGTCATAACTAAATACACTCTGGATATCATTATGACCACTAGTCAATGGTTCTAAACTATGTTCTGCACCTTTATCTAGTCCCCCATTTATATCAACAAACCCCACATCAAAGCTCTTCTTCCCCTTAAATTTAGGAGGCAGGTAGACAGAATTGCTTTTGTAAGCCTTAGCATCCCTTTCCAGCTACCTCATTTTCCTAGATTTAATTTTACCAACTTGTTGAACGAACAATAAATCATACTTAATACAACCATCTAGACTGTTAATTTGCTGGTATCTTGTTTCCATCTTCTTGGCATTTTCTCTAATTAAAATCTTTACCAACTCAAGATCATGCTTGCTGAACACAACAACCACCTCAGGTTACAAATATGAACCATAGTAAACATCATTCAGAAACTTCTACATCCAGAACCCCTGTAGAATGTATCTTTTGTACAAGCATTGATCTAAATATAAATTGTCTAGTTGCAATTTATGAAAACTCACTAACAGTTTTTGTAAAAAAAACTTTGTTGTACAAGTGTTGCACCATTGCATATTGAATTAGTAACAAGCAGTTCATTAAAGGAAGGACAACAAGCTAACCAGTATTTGAAACAAACCTGAGGCAATGTAACATCCACCTGCATATTGTTTGAACAATTGCCGTCACAGAATGGCGAATATTACCACCTTGTAAGTGAGAGCCACTGAAATGGACACCTCTAAAAGTGTGGGAACCTTCACCTGAATTAACTCTAGTCTGAGAATTTTTATCTGGTAATGTGTGGACTTTGTCATCCTGGAGACTTAGTTAAGTGGGTACGTATAACAGAACCTTCTTACTTCACATAGTGAAGATGAAAAATAGAACTGGAGATAAAAACAAATCATGTACACCTTGTGAGAAAAACAGCAGGAGAAGAACAATAGATAGCTTTGGTGATGATAAATGAAGTCAGATATATGTTGATATAAATAAGCAATGTAAATAGAATGGGGTCTATATTATGTTGTCGAAAGACGAATTAACCGAACACGTCTTTATCGACACATAAATATTGACCTCTGAAACTGCCAAACGGCCATTCTGCAATTTTTTTTTTTGCCATGATCGAGGATTTGCCCATTTCCACACTCTAGTGTGATCTTGGAGTTGGTATATTTAGTTAGGGGGGTGTGGGGGGCAAAGCCCTCCATTATGTAGGGTTTGAACATTTGGTTTGTGTGTCTTCAGCAAAGCGATTTTTTTCCCCAGGGAAAAATTCGCTGAAGTGGCCATTCAGCAATTTCAGAGGTCGATATTTATGTGACGATAAAGACATGTTCGGTTAATTTATCTTTCAACAACATAACATAGACCCGATATAGAGAATGACTAGGCTATTCTGTGAATTAGTGGAATATTAGCGGGTCAGTACCATTCCAAAATTAATGCAGTCAAGTTAGTTGCAAGGTTGAAGAGGAGCATTTTTGGCATGACAGATGTTATATTTGCAGTTGTTTCCAATATTTGATTTTTTTCAGTAAAGAATTCATAGAGCAAAACATGGAAAGACAGAGAAAGAGAGAGAGAGAGAGCATTTTTATTAAGGATTTGTGCCTAGTCCTAGGAATACACTTCATTATTAACGTCTGGGAAAATCTATTTTACTATGTTTGTCACTTACCCTAATTTGCACAAATAGTGAATGCCTATTGTGGCTCTTTAGGAGGATGTCAAAAATACAAACAAGACCGTCATCAATGGGACATGTATTAATGGGACCTGTTTAATAAAGAAATTAAAAAAGGTAGTTATTGAAAAGGAGAAGAGAGGAGAGATTCACAAGTATACAAAATAAACTCAAAGAGCAATATAACGGCACCATTTCTATATGAACAGAAAACAGACTCACATACATAGATTATGTCAACTATGATGTAAGCTGATTTGAGATAGAAATTACTTTATTCATGTTGCCATTTTTACTAGAATTGCTACTTATTTAAGATTGGATAACAGGTTATAAATCAGTAATCAGAGCTTTTGTGTTTTATTTTTTCAAGGATATAATATGCAGCTATTTTTCTCTTGCATCTTGCCTTTTGTGTTAAGATAAAGTAAATGTGCAGTTTCTAGCACTGATTATGAATGTAAATCACAGGAATATGGAGCTAATCATCCATGTTATTGCAGCAGAAGAGACAAGGTGCACGAATAAATGGCTACATGTTATATCTTTGCAAAAAATATAATGTAAAACTTCAATGATTAAAAAGTGCAGGAGCATCTCATTCATGGTGACTGTTATAGCCTTTCTCAGGATAAATACTGAGGTTTCATACAATTGCCTCAGTGCCTTCTACAGCATGATCTGTTACTTATCCACTTATCAGAAAATGAGCTGCTCACTTAACATATACATCACTACAGCACTGTGGCATGGAACTTAACATATACATCACTACAGCACTGTGGCATGGAACTTAACATATACATCACTACAGCACTGTGGCATGGAACTTAACATATACATCACTACAGCACTGTGGCATGGAACTTAACATATACATCACTACAGCACTGTGGCATGGAACTTAACATATACATCACTACAGCACTGTGGCATGGAACTTAACATATACATCACTACAGCACTGTGGCATGGAACTTAACATATACATCACTACAGCACTGTGGCATGGAACTTAACATATACATCACTACAGCACTGTGGCATGGAACTTAACATATACATCACTACAGCACTGTGGCATGGAACTTAACATATACATCACTACAGCACTGTGGCATGGAACTTAACATATACATCACTACAGCACTGTGGCATGGAACTTAACATATACATCACTACAGCACTGTGACATGGAACATAACATATACATCACTACAGCACTGTGGCATGGAACTTAACATATACATCACTACAGCACTGTGACATGGAACTTAACATATACATCACTACAGCACTGTGACATGGAACTTAACATATACATCACTACAGCACTGTGGCATGGAACTTAACATATACATCACTACAGCACTGTGGCATGGAACTTAATATATACATCACTACAGCACTGTGGCATGGAACTTAACATATACATCACTACAGCACTGTGGCATGGAACTTAACATATACATCACTACAGCACTGTGGCATGGATATGGTCATGATCACCTTTGGCAAGCACTGCATGTTTTTCACAAATATGGAAACTGGAAATGTCATTGTCATACTAGAAAAGATCCACCTGAACTGTCCAGTGAGTGGCGGACATGTACTTTATTCTCTCATTTCACAACATGGATAATTCCATTGCTGCCAGGGTTATTTTTCAGACAAGTCTTAAGGTTGTTAGTGTTCTACATGAAACACGACCTGTACTGAAGTGGACAGTAAAACAGACACAATCAAAATGAATAGTTATCTGTAAGACATCATAAATACAGAAATGAAAAATAATAGACATATGGAGAGCAAGGACTGCCATACATTATTATTGTGTGACAGAGAGGAAAATGCAAATAGTAGTTAATAACTAAGGAATATTAAATCTGGAGATGAATTAATGCTTTTGTTGGCTGGCAGGACTAGAAATATAAGCAGAAATGTAACTGCTGACCAAAGCAAACGGACCATCTGTATGCAAATTGCAAGCATCTGCAGAGTGCAAGCCTCATCAGTCAGAAAAGTTAAGCTTGCTACCTCTTGGGATAGTAATACTAAAAAAAATCTCTAGAAACAATAACAGAAAATCTTGCTCAGCCTTTTCTCTCTTTGGATGCTAACAATGGGATCATATTTTGACACAAACATTATGTTACAAATATTCTTGGATTTAAAACTCTTCACTGATTTTTTTTGCACAAAATAACATAGCATATAAAATATGCAATTTCATTAAATGCTACGGTTAACCACTTGTATATAAATGTACATTTATAGTTATAAAATTATTTGAAAATACAGAAGTTTGATTATACAAACTACAGGGAATAATTATAATGCAGTTATTTCACATCACTACTTAATGTCTACTATATTCACTCTATAATCCCAATGGATAAGAGTTTTATGTGATCTGCGCAAAAGTTCTTAGGTCATTTTTCTAAATGCATTCAAGTCCATTTGGATATTTAATACTAATATCTAATACTATTTAATACTAATCCTAAAATTGACATATATCACTACTTCTGTCGATAATAACAGAATGAGTTTCACAGCAGAGTAACATTACATCATTGCTCTATTTCTTTTGTTATTCTGGCCTATTAACAAAGGGAAAAAAAACAACTATAAAACAAACTTTGTTATTAGATTAATATCCCCATGAAGTTCCATAACTGCCCTCAGCCTATATCACAGGTAAACCACTGCTCTTGATTACCTGTAATCTTGCTAACTTGCCTGTCACCTTGCTATACCTTCTCAGAATCTTTCCCTGAGGGTGAGAACACTATCTTGCTGAAGTGAAGAAAGTTTCATTTTAATTGAATATTATAAAGTGGTGCGAGTGGTGAGAGATATAGAACCAGGGAATGTTTTCTGTGTTTTTACAGCCTTAGGGAATTTAGGACCCATGTGAACAACATGGTGTATGCAGCCATTTTTTCCAGTGAACATTCCAGAAATTGTCATTTTACACATTATTACCCATAGATAGATGAGGAGGGGAATAAAGTGAAAGCTGCATTTAAAAGCAGAGTAGTGCACTTTTGCAAGAGCTCTTGCCGAGCTACAAAGCTATGAATGAACCATATCCACAGTTCATAAAAAGGACTCCAAACAATGAATAATTAATTAGTGTGGTGTGGCAGACTCTGCAGTGCAGTGAAGTATCAGAGGATGACCCTACTCAGAGCATGCTTACTCTTCTGTAACATGGCACTGTACTGATGTCAGAGATAGAGTATTGCCCACTGAAGGCACACATTCACATACATAATGGTATAGCCACCAGTGAGCAATTTTGACACTACAAACTCACTCAGAGCATTTCTTTGGGATGTGGGAGAAAATCAATCAAAAGCACTTGGTAAAAGCTCACACAGTGAAACAGGTAAATCCAAACAAAATGAAACCTCAGCTCATCAACCGCATGTGAAAACTTTTATTAAAATAAAAGCATAAAACATTATTGTTTAATAAAATGTCTCATATGTTTGTCCATGTATTGAGCGTTTTCTTGAATTTGGACAATGTTTTTACCTGTTTTTGAATGCAGATACTTAGTTCTCTCTTTGAGCACTTCAGAAGATGGCATCTCAGATTACTGGAATGCTTTTCTCTTTCTGTATGCATGAACCGAATACTTACATAACTCCTCCCAATCTGACTGGCATTAGTCTTAACATAAACACCAGAATTATATTTTTCTGCCAAAACAGTAGCTGACAGATGATAAGGAGTAGTTTTCAAATTCTTTACTCTACATTTCTTTATAGAAGTACATTGACAGGACTTATGTGATGTTTGCTCAACTGTACATTATACCCTTTTGAGCTACTTTGCCCCCATCGGCAGAAGATGTTGTCACCATTTAGGGTACCAAATGGCATAATAATAATAATAATAATACTAATAATAATAATAAATCTAATAATAATAATGTTAATAATAATCATAATCTGTTATCTGTAAGTTTCACACTACTTAGTAAACCATACAGTATATACCCATACCACTTGAAAAGGTGGGAACCTTAGCTCTGTCTTCAGCCCTACCTACTTTCTGACAATGCTCACAAGTTCTGTTGTAACCCACAACTTCTTTTTGCAATATTGGACCAATACATATTTTGTAACAGTTTTCTTTTCATACGATTTGTTTATAAATTACTTAAAAACATATATCATGGTCTATAGCCAAACCTGATTTAAGGTAGAATGTTGGCATTACCAGCTGCCGAATCATCTCTACCTCTAATCTTCCTTCTAGACATCTGCGATCTGTGGAGAAGACCATAATTTCAGTACCCCAATTCCTTTCTTATCACTTCAGAAATATCGACCTTATTCTGCCCGATTCCTCATAACTTCATAGATGGGACATGGTATCTGTACCTTACTTACTTCTACATTTTTGGCTTTACCTAAAACTCCCGTTAGAATAACGTCATCCTTTTCAGGAGTACTGTCACCAGCTCACTCCCCCCACCATAAGCACATTCATAACATTACCACTAAACAGAGCAATTTCCTATATTCATATAATGGTGTTTCAGATTCAGGGGTTCTGTCTGCCAGTTTCTGTTCTCCTACATTTTCATATTCCACTGAAGATGTGAGGTCTACTAGGGACAACTCTGTCATGTCATTCCTCTTGTTTTACTCTAGATTTAGCTTCAAGTGATTCTAGACAGAGTCCAATGTGGTCAAAGCAACTGCCTATAAATGCATTTACTGGGGTCTTGCCAAACCCTTATAGATCAATATACCCTTTGCCACCTTCCCAGTAAAAAAAGAATCATGTCAACAGAAAATAAAAGCATGCACCTCTCAAATTCCTAATAATAGGTGGCTTTTCCCTTCAGGGCATAGTCCCCCTTAATGACTGTAGGTTTTGAATATGACATTTTAATAAAGAATGCCTCATTGCATTTCCCTCACAAGAATCAGAAACAGGTGCTTCTGAATATTTAAGTGCCTTACATATTCAGGTGTTTCTGAATATGTAAGACACCTGCCTCTAGTTAAGCCATAACTGCAGTATCACAATGTGTGTTACAATTAAAAATAAGCTTCTGACCCAGTTTTATATGCATTGAGCCATCTTACTACATAAGAAACTCACCTTTACCAGATACCTGACTGCCTCAGGTACTGCCAGTTCTATTCATCTGGAGATCATGCTGACATGCTTCAACTGCTCCCCTATCATGCTAAATCATAATTTTGCTGTGTAACAAGCTGCATCTTTTTAGCCACATGTTCCTTGCTGGCCACATAGTGGTCAGTAACAAGGCTATGTCTGTCTAGTTACATATTGTCAAAGTATGTGTAACGTAATTAAACCCCATGCCAAATTCAATAATTTTGTCCACGTATCCTACAAGTCACTCTGGCTTTATTTAAGCTTTACACCATGGATCAGTAATTCACTCGACAGAATGTTGTATGGTTTTCTATAACAAGATCAACAAAAGTTCTGGAAGAGCTGCTTATTTCTACAAAACAAACTTTAGCTGTAATGTAACTACCCAACAAATGTCAATATTTGAAGGCAGTGAGTCAGTGAACATGCCCAATATCTCCAACTTTCTTGAAATTATATTCAGCCACAGTACTCATGCCAGTCAGTTGAAGGATATTTTTAGTGGTTATGTAGTAACATTACCTCTTACTTTAATAGTCTTCTGCACCGTCATTATTAACTGAGCCAACAACTAGAACAAATTTTCCAGTGCTCATTCATCATCATCATCATCATCATCATCACCAACAACCCCCTTTTACCTATATAATTACATGGGGTCGGGGTGTCGTGTTAACTGTCACCATCTCTCTCAATTCAATGCCACACTCCTGCCTTGTTTGACACTCATGCCTGTCTGTCACAGATCTTCCCCCCACACACTCCATCCACTTCTTTGCTGGATGCCATCATTTTTTCTTACCTTCTTCCTGTCTGTCCCAAATCTTCTTCACCAGATTGTCTTCTGCTTTTCTGCACATGTACCCAAATCACCATAATCTGTTCTGTTTGATCTTTTCTGCAATTGGAGCTACTTTGGCTTCTGTACTTACGCCCTCATTTCTTTGTCTGCCCCACAGTATGCATCCTACCACCCTTCTCAGGCACTTCATTTCCATCACTTCAAGCTTTCTCATCTGTTCTGCCTTTACTGCCCAGGTTTCAGTACCATACTGGTCACACCACTGTTTTGTGCACCCTATTTTCAGCTTTTTTGGCATTCTTTTGTCATACAGTACACCTGACACTGTATGCCAATTGGCTGCAGCCCTTTTGCTTCTACCTTCAAAGTCTTTGTTTAGACTTCCCTTTTCTTCAACTACCCCTTCCAGATACTTGAAGCTATTAACCTGTTCCACTATCTTCCCTTCTATCTCAGTTCTCAGCTTCTCTTGATTTCCCCAATTTGCTGCCATTATCCCTGTCTTATTTGTACTTAGTTTCAACCCACATGCCTTCAGTTTTGCATTCCATTCCCCTATCCTTTGCTGAAGTTCTTGTTCACAGTCTGTCTGTAATGTCACATTGTCTGCATTCAGCGGCTTTGTTAATCTGTCTCCTCTGACCTGTTTGCTAGTGTACTGCATCACCAGTATGAACAGCACTGAGCTCAGAGCTAAACCCTCGTGCACACCTACTCTCACTGGGAACCCCTCTATGAGAATGAAATCTGTTCTTACTTGAGTCATTAGATCTTTGTACATTGCCTGGACTAATTCTACTAGAGTTTCTGGGACTTCAACCCACCACAGTAATGCACAAATCAGCTTTTTTGGGACCTTGTCATGCTTTATCCAAATCTAGGAATTCCCAATTGGACTCTTTCCTCATCTGTAGCTTCTCCATAACTATCTGTCTTACTGCAAACATCAGGCCAATTGTGCTGTATCCTGATCTGAATCTGAACTGCTTATCTCCCACCTTACTTTCTGCTACTCTGCATATCTGTTTATCAATCACCCTCTCCAGAACTTTCATGCAATGTGACAGGAGTTTGATTCCTCTGTACTGCCCACAGTTGCAGATGTCTCCCTTGTTCTTGTAAAATGGCATGAGTATGCTTATTCTCCAGTCATCTGGGATATAATATCTTCAGGAGTCCTTTCTCCCCTATCTCACCCAGCATCATCTGGGCCTGCTACTATCCCTGACTTTATTTTCCTGCTTCTACTTCTGTAACTTAGTGTCCAACATCACAAATGTATGGTTTATGGATAAATGCTAGTTTTTCAATAAAAAAAAACTTTTGAGTATACCTGTTAGTAAAGGAACATATTCTACTTGCAAATACTACATGACTCACTTTAGGAAATTTGAAGTTTTATATCACAGAACTGCCAGAGTGTCATAGGAATTGCATACTGTGCCAATCAACATAGTCCATTCAACTTAACACACTCTCTAGAGGATCAAGCACTCCAGCTAAATCTGGTATATAAAATTATATAAAAAATAAGTCCATCATTTTAGGAATTATAGCTAAACATGATAACAGTAAGAAGCCTTCAGTCTATTAATAACCTCTATGATTAAGTCCATAAATTTTGTAACCACATTGAAGGGTAAGTATAATATTATGAAATTCTTACATATGTACGTTTTAAAAACATATAGAAAACTGCATCAGATTACTATTATGCATTCATATCTCTGTCTGATTGTTAACTGGAGTTGTGATCTGAGTCATATTGACCTATTTCATCTACAGCCCTGTGGTTACCCAATAATGTTTTACATTAATTGTTTGCGTAAAATTTGCATTACTGGCAACTATAGATATGATTTACACATTGCTCTAGATAGAGGGTTTAAACAAAAGTAATGCCAAAGGGACAATTTCAAGTCAGTATGATACAATAAAAGTGGCAATGGCTGACAGAAGTCTCAGTCATTTTATGATGACTGCTCAGAGGCACAAGGGCAGTCAGGAACTGAATGTTCGCATCAGTGTCCAAGAGATGACAGTCATCCTTTTTTTTTTCACTAGGCTCTGCAGGAGTGGATCTGATTGGCTCCCATTGCCATGAAACATGGCAGTAATCTGGCACTGTAACAAGCAGGGAGGCACTCATATACATTTTCTGTTCAGAAAGGTGACATAACTTTTAGAAGTAGGCTGCAAGGGCAAATAGATTATTATCTGTGCTTTGTACTCAAGATGAAACCAGATGCTTGTTGGACTGATTCAGCAGGCACACTGGTCTTAAAATCTATCAACAGTGAAAACAACGCTCAGGACGTGAGCTTGTTCTGACTACAATTGCTGGCTTCTTCAAAGAGCACTAAGTATAAAAAATGTTCCTCAATTAGTCCTTTACCCCCCCAGCAATGACAAAGATGCATTAACATAGCCCAGTAGTCTGCCATATACCTTTCTCCCTCAGTTCCTAATAGTGTAATTTCTTCCTGGCTCCAACAAAACAGAGGACACAGTCATACTGGTTTCACCATACTAACAAGACAGATTTGTTTTTCAATATTTTGGTAGCTTCTTCTAGTCCCACTTATGAAGAACACTTGTTAGCTCACCTGTTAATGAAACCTTAACCTACAGTTCTACTTTATCATGCTGATGGCTTGGTTGGTATGTTACCACCAGTAACTAAGGTGAAGAATTCTCAATTAGTGTGTTTTCAGTCACTGCATCTTCCCAATGTCCTTCTACTCAAAATAATTAAAGGAATAAATCGAAAAGATTCTGTTTGGGCTTGTGTCATGGATTTTTTTTCTCTCCACTGCCTGTTGTCCTTCAGTACTTTCTAAAGTTCTTTCATGGCCACTTTAATTACTGTTTCTCACCTTTGTGTAAGTTAAGACTGTAAGCTCATAGCAATATCAAAGTATCCAAGGGCACTTTTTGAGATATTTTGAGACACTTTTCAGACAGTGGTTATGGATACATTGCACTGCCTGCCTCCCTTACTTTGTCAACCCCAGCCCTAAGGTGGGAATGTTGCTAATTACATTATTAATAAATAAATAAGTTGGCTAAATATCAGCCTCTTCTTGCTTAAGGTAGCTACAGAGACTAACTCAAACCATTCAGTTCATTCATTTGGTTTCTTTTCACAGTATTGTAATCAATGAAAACATACCAATATGAAAAATATGGATACATTTGATATTTTTAGTCGCATGACATTTAATAAAGCACAATAGTCATTGCATTATCTTTTATCGTGGTAAATATGGAAAAACTCTGCAAGTTCTGAAGCACATTTCATTGGAACATACTATCATCCACAGTTTTCTGTAAATTAAATTTTGACATTTACACAACTGCTCGTTGGCCATATCTGAGCATCTCTGCCAGTTATTGCAAGTTACACATTACCTCAATGCCACGGTCTTCCATTGGTGACATAGTTAAGGTAAAATCCCACAGGATAGTTAACTAGACAGACTGAGATGACAATCCCTGCCTTTTCTTACTCACAGAGCTTTATAAATTTAGATATTTCTGCTATGGGTACACAACAAGGTCCTTGATCTGAGATCAGAGCTCCCAATATGGGAAGCATCCCCCCTCCATCACCTTTCTTTCTTCTCAATTGCCTTTTGTTTGGTCTGGAAGTTTTTTTTTTTTTACTTGGGTAATGCCTTGTATGAGTTGCATGTAAGGTTTAACAGCATGGTAAAGTTCTGAGAAGTCTCAACAATTATAAGATCACTCATAACTGTCCATGAAACCTGTATTTCAGGTGTAAATCTCTAAAAAATAACTGGTGTGTAATTAATTATCAATTTTGAAAAGAAAAGCAACATTATGAATTAGCAGAAAACAGCAACGGTAAACTGAAGCACGACTTGTATCACCAGTCAGTAAAATAAAATCACATTTATTTTCAAGTAGGTAAGCGCTTTCACCACAAAATGTGGTTTCATCAGACCATTTACAAGTAAAAGTGCATAAACTGACAGACATTTCTATTTATACATAACACCTCCCCCTAATTAAATTCAAATGTTTGTTGTAGCAAATGAATTCAGCACAAAACACCCCCTAGTTGCTTGACATCATAAACAGATTAAAACAGCAACAAATTAACTATTTAGTTGCTGATTCATAAATAAAATCAACATTATAATACTCAAAATTCATCACATAATAAAACTGTATGCATGTTCCACTTTAAAATATATGCATATCTCATCCTTAGCAGCATAAATTGTATTGTGCATCTATAGATCAACTAGCTATCTAGTTGCTTTTGTTATATATAGATCACCACACAATAATAAATTTATACCATCATGACATAACATTTCCTACTTGGTATAACTGATTATTTGGCCAAGCACACGCTTGACTCATTCAAATCAGTACATCATTACTTACACATTCATGGATCAAGTCATATTGCACACATTTAAATATCCCTCCAAGTCTGTCCTGTGGTGTAGCTAGGTCCTTTCAAATGAAAGATATAGTACCATCAAACATGTTATAACATAATCATTCAGCTTACAACCCTTCTATGCTGTCAAAAATCAATCACGGAGTGATTTCTGTTTTGCGTCGTTCAAATAAACAGTTTACTGTACCTTCTTAAACATAGATGAATGACGAGCCTATTTATCTATAAATCCATACTAGGTTGTAAACCTGCTACCTAAGAGATTTGAAGCAAACTTCACCCTCCTGGCCCCACCAGTCATACTCCAAAGCATACCTGACACCAGTCCTCTGCTTAGTATCTCTAGAGATCAGGTCATATCTGCAATCTCCAAGACTAAAAACACAGCCTTAATGGGACCAGATAACATCCTGGGTTTCTTACTAATCAGTATAAAACAGGACCTAGCAGACCCACTTGACATTCTCTTTAACCATAGCCTGAGAACTGGCTTTGTTCCAGTAGAATGGAGAACAGCAGCTGTAATCCTCTTGCATAAAGGGGAGGGGGGCATCAACTGACCCTAGGATCTAGAGACCCATAAGTCTAACCAGCCTCAGCTGTAAGGCCATGAAAAGAATCATCACGGATCTTATCAACAAGGACATAGGTGACCTTCAAACTCTAGATCCAATCCAGTTTGGCTTTGTTAAGTGTAGATCATGCTTGTTAAACCTAGTAGACTTCTTTGAGAAAGTCACCAAAGCGCTGGATAAAGGTAAGACAGTGCATACTGCTTATCTTGACCTACCCAAGGTAAGTGACACAATCCCCCGCTCAGGTGTCATTGAGAAACTCTCCCAGCTGGGAATCAACCCTTATACCATTAGATGGGTAGTCAATTGGCTCACAGATAGAACACATAGTGCCAAAGTTTTTGACTCCACCTCTAACAGTAGACCCGTCACCAGTGACATACCACAAGAATCTGCGCTGGGCCCTTTATTATTTGGAATCTATTTCCCGGAATTCTAGGCTAAAGTAGACAGCCTTTGCCTTATCAAGTTCACTGATGATTGCAAACTGGACACAAACATTAAGTCCCCCAATGATGTTAACATACTACAGGAGAGGCTAACAGAGACAAATGATTGATGCCAAATACATTGTCTAAAATTGAACACAAAAATGTGCATTATTATTCCCTTTGGCAAAGCAGAGTTCCCTGATAATTACAATATTGACAGCACCTCCCTATGGTCAAATCCAGTGGTGTGAGATATGGGAACACAGGTTAATAACAAATCTGAACTTTGACCACCAAGTTTTCATAGTAGTAAGGAAAGCCTTCTACATTGCACATCTTGTAAATAAGGAAAGAGTGGACAGAATGACCTAATGCAGACAAACCCTGGGCAGCTAGTGCTCTGTGTATAAGGTTCTCCATGTCCTTGGGTGTAATCAGCCACCATGCAGAGAGTTTTAAAGCTAACTGCTCTGGAAATTCCATTATTTCAACCTTCTCATAGTAAGTGTCCATTGCACTGGGCAATGAATAGGCCAAATAGACTTGACTAAAATGACTTGCTGACCATGCCTGAGTTGATTTGCCTTAGATATGTCCACTCATATAATCACAGAATCCTCAACAAGGTCACAACCCCCTATTGTCAAAGATCCTAAAGGTTTGCTGACCTGAAAGTCATCTCAGTACATCCAACAGTAAAGAGTGGTTCAGACCACAAATATGTGATAGACCTATAGGACAGAATGCATGCCACTGATGATGACAATTAGATCTCTGCCAACTGGTCTCCTGCAGTTCATGGAGAAACATTTCTCTTTTATCCAACCCAAAAGTAATCTGAACATAACCCAGGACTTGGATACATCTAGGAATCCTTATCCTTTAGCCAAGAGGCTTAGGGCTAATAGATGAATATGTAAAGTCTTTGCTGACTCATTCAAGGAACAATGAGAAACCAGGTAGCAACTGATAATCAGGGGAATCAGACTGTGTCACTCTCTGTTAAACCTTGGCAAAACTCATGGAAGGAAAGGATGGCTGCCCCGTAAGCTGTCTTTTTGCATTCTGTCCAAGAGTTGGCCATTAGTCAACAAATCCCTCCTTACCAATCATCCTGAGATGGAACAGGATGACAGTAGGGACTACTTGCACATATGAGGCCAGACTGCAAAATACAATGATCTTGAGGTAAGAGAGAGAGGCTGTCATCTATGTTCGTCTGTGTTCCAGCAATATGTCTGCCTGATAAAGACAAATTTATCTGCAAACTGTGCAACATTAATAATATGATGAGTGACTGGATGCCCCCCGGATTTGGAAATCTTCCTTCACAGAACTTACACTATGGCCTGATTGCCCAAGTGAAAATTAAATTTTTTGTTAAGCTCTTGACACACTACCGTATCAACCCAGATGGTACTAGTTTAAAGAAGGTGATGTCTTTCCTCAGTTCAGCAGACCAGGAGAAGGTCAGGGGGGAAGAAAACCACTAGCGTTAGGAAAAAAACAAAAAAGTCCACAGACCCCTGCTGCATCTATAAACAAATGGAGGCCCAGAGCATAAATCTAGTCTTCCTTCCAAAATGAGATGCCATTGTACAAGAGTAAAAAAACAAGCCAAATGTGCACTTCTTCATTTCTCAGCCAGTGATCTTGACCCAGTTTTGCTTGAGCTTCTCACCCTTCAGCAGGTTGGCAAGGGTACAGGTACAAAGTTTGAATCTTAACAGCTGCAAACCCTCACCTATTCTGGCTTTCTTAGCCAAAATGAGTCTGGCGATGCCCAGACTAAGGCAAGTTACCTTGTCTATGGGGATGAAACTTTGTTGATTTCTATTCTAATGAAAGCCAAGGCTTTAATAAGGCCTTCAAGTTTTTCATACAACAGGGGCTCCCCCAACTCCCTGCATGTCATCCCTAGTAATCTCTTCTCTCACAGCCACAATCAGAAAGTCAGTTACATAAAGCATGGTTACCTGATGAGGGATCCCCTGCTGCAAGCTCCAGTGATGGGCTGAGCTGAAGTTACTGAATATTGAACAAGCCACTGAACATACTATGGGCATGACTGTGTCAAAATTAAAATGCCCCTGAAAACACATACTTATTAGTGACAAATCCACCTGCCCCACTGGCAGCAGATAAAAAGCTGCTTTGATGTCCAGTTTTACTAGTTATGGGTTTGAAAATACCTGATAGCCTGGATGGCATCATCCAATGAGGAGTAGTGGTCCTTAACTTCTTCCTGGCAAATATCATTGTAGACAGAGGTCAGTGATAGTCAAAAAAAGTGGTGTGAGTTTGAACTGGCCCTCCCTCTTCTTGGGTACCAGCCGAAGGGGGGACATCAAGTGGCCCTACGATCCTACCCACCAGACTTTCTCTGTCAAGCAAGGTGTGTGCCATATGTTCCTTACCAGAAACTGATGGTGAATTAGGAAAAGAATGAAAAGGCTGGGGTCGCCATGAACGTAATGTATAGCCTTTGTTAAACCAGACAAAAATCTTTCATTGAATAGTGGCAGGATTATTATCCAGCAAAGCAGCTAGTACCATCACTTTGATTGGTAAGTATAAATGGTTACTTGTGAATGAAATCTCAAAAGGACTGATTTACTCTGGATGCCTGAAATGAGCCACCACTTCTCCCAGTAGGCTCTGCAGAAGGAGGATGGTGACCCAAATCTATAGCAGTTAAAGACTTACCCAAGGTCATCTTCTCCCAAAACCAGCATTTTGCCAGAGGGTGAGCCTTCTTATACAGGAAGCAGACCTACAAAAAGTGACATGAGGGTCAGGTACTAGTCTCACTACTGAAAGTTCAACATGCCTATATACTTTTTCTCTGTTCCTTCATCCCATCTGAGGCTGAAAACTGTGGCCTATTTATCATTACCCTGAGCCAAATGTTGGCATGTCACTTTTCTCATTTGAGGGACCTGTTCAAAACCATCAGCTTCCTGAATTTTTGTTCATACCAGAGCCATGACTGTTCATTCCTGAATCATTGCACCTCCTGTATGGTGAGGAAATATGTCAGTAGGAGAAAGTCCTGCTCAGAGTCTTTCTCTAAAATTATTGCCATGAAAAGTATAACCTCCAGACCCAGTTGCCACCATATAAAGCCTAACCATACCCATTTTCCTCTTGCCTAATGCCTCTAGTGTAGAGGCTATATCCTTGGATCCTGTGGACTTTACTTCTAGGAGATGGTGAATTCCTTATGCATCTAGTAAATTGAAAACATCAACATATTCACCCCTGGTGATACTGTCCTTGAATGATGGAGATATGCGTGCCATTATCACCACCCTGGGGTGTCCAAACCCTGTTTTGTACAACAAAGCTTGACTGCAGCTGGAAAAGATTGCTGGCAATGACCCTGAATTGCTCAAACTGCTCTGTTGATTGTGAAACAGCAATTGCACAAAACATATGCCAGGTGGGCCTCCTGACCCAGAGTGCCCCAGAAGCAGCTTGCTTCTATATTCCATAGTCAGTGTATCAAGAAAACCATGTAGGCACTTCACCATAGACTGCCTTCGCACTACAATATCACCCATATCAGCCACTTGCCCATCATTATCCAAACGCATGCCTGCTGGTTGCACTGGAATGGTCCGATCCCTTAATGTCTCCTCTGAAACAGATCACACGACCTCCTTATGGCCTCTTCACCTTGATCTCTCATATAGCTTCATTGAACCTTGACCTTTATCCCCCCCCACCCCCCCGAGGACCTCACTCTATTACTTCATGTAGATGCATTATATAACTGGGACTCTTTGCCTGTGCATTCTTCAAAAAACATCCTGGCGTATGTCTAACCCTTAATTTTTTGACTGATGACATTACATCTGCAGAAAAAAATATATATAAATCATTACCAAGTAGCTTAACAATTCATGGCACCACAAACCCTCCTAAAATTAATTAATTAGCTGAACTAACAACCTCCATTACCTGTTAATACTTGTGACACCCTGACTAGGGACATTGACAGGAGGTAGGAACCATAGCTGAAAGTCCAAGTCCTCTCATACATTACCCATGCAACACAAACTATGTAAGCATAAAAATATACATGAACAATACTCGCCTGTAAAACTACTTGCAAATAACATTGATCATCCAACAACTATTTGAAACTAGATGCTAGCTAACAGGTAATAACCTACTGGTGAGCAAAGTAATTAAGTTTATGCAGCACCCTTCCTTCTGCTGTTGTATATAATTATGCTGTATTTATTGAGTTCTTTTTTTTTTTTTTTTTTTTTTTAATACCTAGGACTGGAATACTGAACTAGCCATTCTGGAACCCCACACATGGTTAATTTAAATAAAAAAAAAATAATAAAGGTCAAAGTTAAATGGGTGAACTACCATCATATCTAAAAGGAATAACAGCTAATTTGGTAAAAGCACACAAGGAGGAAGGAGGAACAAGCTGCATGAGTGATGCCTGCCATCTACACCCAGTGATATCACTATAACTACCCATAGATTAGGTGGCAATTAACCTCAGCTGTCTCCAGAAACAACTGAGGTCATTTTGACATTGGAAAGCTTGGTGCCCTAATAAAGAGATAAAGGGAAGAATAAAACCTGTTGTTCCCATGAAGCCAAATCTCTCACCCTGTAAAGCAGCTAATATAAAAATATGAACCTTTGTTCTTTTTTTTTTTTTGCTGTGGTACCCACGGCTTGAATGCCCCTACTCTCTGGAACATAAACCCTGCCTACATATTCTAGACTCCAATGGACTCCCTGACATGTTGTGCACACTGGCAGCACTGACAGGAAAAATGTATAAATTTCATGATAGTCACCACGGGACAGGAACTGAAAACTGGTGCGAACCAAAGAAAACCCTCTGAATAGCTAGATGCCTAACTGTGGTAAAAAGTACTTGACACCTGGGCAATTAGTAGAAATTAGCAGACTGACATCTCAGAACTTAAATCAGTTTATGTAATAAGCTCTATACCAGTAAATTTAAATACTTGATTAAATGACTCACACAGAACAGAAATATAATCTGTGAAACTGCAACCAAAATATTGAACTAGGATATTTGACTATAATTACTGTAGGTACAAGCTAACTGAAGCTAACCCTAAATAATGGCTAAAGTTTTGTGTGAAGGAGCCCCATCCTATGCACAGAGCACCAAACCTACGATAAAATGGACAAAACCTGAAAATGCCTGCAGGCAGCTGCTATGTTCCATCTATCTTCTTCTTTCTTGATTTTTTTTCTGTTAACATATAATATATCTTTACCCCCTTTATTCTACTTTGTCTCTCTTTTTATATATTGGCATAGCATGCATGACTGACAGGGAAAACACACACAATTAATGCTCTACTGATAAAACAAACCACTTACCTGGTCACTGGGCAGCCAGAATCACTGACAAGTAAGGGCAGGAATCAAACATCGTCCCCTGTGTAGCAGGCTAAGTACCAGAGGTCTGCTAGGTGCTATGCCCATTGTCCTCTGCCCAGCCACGGACACAAATGACTCTGCTGGTGAAGGAAATTGGTAACTAGCTGTAACACTTTAGAAACCTGATGATCAAGAGTAAATGTATTAGTCTGACAGATACAAGTACAAGTAACAGAGATGGTGCTAAAAGTGCTTATCAATATTACTTGCAATCATATAATCAAATATAAGGCAGACATATTTAAATAAAACCTGTACACTTTCTAAAAGAATAAAACAGAATATTGTTTTTGGTTGTGTTATATTCAGCTAGTCATGAGAGACCAAAGTTAAATGATATTCTGTCTTCCGCTGCACAGCAACCAGCGATATGCAATGTGATAAACCAGCAGGAGTTAAGTGTTTCCAACTTCTTTAAATCAAATGAGCCAAAACTAATTTAAATAATGAAAGAATAGAAAAGAAAACACATTAAACCTAAGTTCCAGTGGACATAAAAATGAAAGATTTATTGAAGTAACTTTGGTGTTCACATTTCTGACTTTCACTTCACTCAGAATTTTAATTTTGGTCTTTTAAAGTTATACGGCTGATTAACCAATTGATTTCGGAGAATTAACCTTTAGGCATTCTATACAGAAATACACTCGGTGTGTGCTTTAAAAAGCACAATCACTTATTGACACAGATGGGTGGTAACTTTCACAGCATCACTTTCCTTGTACCTAAGGATTAGAAATCTCAGTTTTACTGTGCTGCTACTACTACCATATGGACAAGAGGTAGATTTAACATGAGAAATGTACCCCTAATGTTGGCTAAGGAATTTTGGGTTCATGTTCACCAACAGTTCTTATAAAATATAATTTTCTTGATGCTTAGTCTTTTTTTCAGTGGCATATGCTTCGTTTCTTCTGAACCTGATGATTTAGTTTTCAAGGAAGCTACTAGTAAACTAGTCAGGTAGATAGCATAAGACATTAAGGCAGTGAGTTATAAGTGAGCTGCTTCGTGTAGTCCAGGGGTTTGATTTCCACCGACTCCACTTGCTTGGTGGGTAACTCAAAGCAAGTCAGTTAATCATTTAAAATGCCTGGGCTAACTGTAAAAAAAAAGTTTAAGTGGATCAGTGCTCTGCCACATTTAACAAATAAATAACTGCCAGAAGAATCTTTCTATTATGTTCTTGGCTCTTGGCTCATTTGACTTTATCTCCTTTTCCTGTTACAGCCACTCCCTTATATTAAGTGGCCTTTTTAAATGGACTGGCTGTCCTGCTATGCTTAGAATGCTGTTCTGGTACTTACATCATTTCACATAGTTTCCTCTTTCTTAGCTTATCCCTCACTATATTATGATTTTTTTTTCTTTTTGTGTGCAGTACGCATGCAGAGTTCTTCTTGAAGATTCTGATTTTTTTTCCCAGCAATTCCTTTGAGCCTGTGCTTTTTAACAACACTGCTTCATCAGCTATCCCCAAAGTTGTAGGTTGTTTTAAAACAGGTAACCTATTTAGCCCACCATTATTACCATTACACCTTTAGCATGCCTCTTTCCTCTTTAAATATATGTTCTTGTTTCATAAGCACTTCCACTAAAACTTAACTTTCAAAATGCATATGTTTAATTTCTTCCAAGTCTAAATTAATTCTGTTTATCTAATTTATTCCAAGTAAACTCACACCATTATCATTAAAACTTTAACGGCTTCTGCTTATCCACTGCAAACAACTTTAATTATGACAATTCCAACTATTTTATAGGCTCTGTGATGTTAGCATTCAGTACAAGATGTTATGTTATAAAGCAGTATCAGTTATTTTTTAAATGTTATACTTAGTCATAAGCATTATAGTACATCTGGCGTTTAATGCAACGTTTCATCTTTTCAAAGTAATCCTCCAAAGACCGTGTTTTCATTTAAAATGGAAGCAATGTATCCGGAGCTGCAATTTGCACTTCCTTAGTTTCTTCCTTCTCAGGTTGAATGAAGAGTATTAGCAGTAAAACAAAGGTATTTTATATTCATATAAAGTCCAAACACCTTAAAATGATTTAACAACTTTAATTAGAAACTCAGATTTCAATATAAACATCTGCCGTTATTAAACCAGAAAATAAAATGTTTATAGAAGACTCTTTGCAAAAAGTTTTGGAAGGTATTACAAATTAGAACCTAGGGTGTTAGCATCATAGCTTTCAGATGTGTGGTGGCAGTCATAAAATACTGCTCTGCATGCCAAATTCTGAAGTAAACAAATCTCAGTGTAATAAACATGAATGCAGACATGTCTGTCTTTAAATATGAAATATGCATAGGTTCATAGGTTCATACTAGGCTATCTGCCCTAGGACATTTATAAGCCTAGCCAGAGTGTGTTTGGCTTTCGCCACCCATTTTAAATTCATTTTGCTATGCCTTTTTTTGAGGTTAGTATACTGTGCCTCTCTCTAACAGTGACACAGAAATGATACCCGGGGTAAACCTACGATCTCCCATCCACTCATCAAGATTCCTCTTGAAGAGAGTCAATGTGGGACTCTGCCTAACCTGGACTGGGATTTTATTCCAGAGTGAAGGGAGCCTCTGGGTTATGAATCTGTCCCTCCAGCATGTCCTATTTATTTCAGTGCTGAGGTTCAAGTCTCTCGAGCACGTAGCTCAATGGGATTTGGATTTTCTGAGGTGCAGCATGTCCATTAATTCCGGGTGGGACATGGCTTTATACGTCAGGCACAGATCGCCTCTGAGCAGGCGGTATGCCACTGAGTAGAGCTGGAGTTTCTTTAACCGGGCAGCATATGGCATCTGTTTGAACCCTTTGATCCTCTTGGTGAGGTACTTTTGGGGTCTTTCCAGTTGCTGCAGGTGTCTGGTAAGGTACATCCCAAAAGGGGCATTGTACTCAATTATGGGCCTGATGAGGGATGAGTAAAGAGGCACGATGACCTCCCATGATCTAGATGTGAATCCCTTCATGATTAGGTGGGCTATATAAAATGTTTTTCTAACCACTTTGGCCACGTGGTTGTCAAATGAGAGATTGCTATCAACTTGGGTTGATTTTATATATATGATTTTATATATATATATATATATATATATAAAACACACACACACACACGTATAAACACCAGTGTGCATGTATGTGTACATATGGCAGTGTTCACCTGATCAAACACAGACTGATTGAGAGTTAATCCACTTAGTGTGACTGCTGAAAATTGTTTTTTTTAATGGATAAAAAAAAAAAAAACAGCATTTATCTATGGATACCAGTGAACCTCAGAGGGCCACAGTTTGTAATGACAAATGTTTGATTTGGAGATTTGTATATAACGAAGAGGGGTGCACAGAATGACTCTACTTGGTATTCCTTTAGGGATACCTAATGCCCTATTTACTGTTCAAAGTATCATTATATTATTTTACTGCACCAAGAAGAAGTGAAATGTCACAATGAAACAATTTTTGGGAGGGTGCAAGAATATAGCTAGGCTTACTCAGTGTACTCAAATGAATACATTTTTTTTTTCTGAACATCCCATAGAAACTTCAATACACAAAAAGCATTGAATGTGTAGAACTGTGCAAATTAATACTTAGGGTACAGAGGTAAACAAAAAATGTTTATGTGAAAGGAAAGCAGCTATAAAAACAGCTTTTTATGAGAATAAATGGTTGAGTACATTTTTAAAATGATAGGTGGGTGGTGAGGGCAACAAATTAGGTCGGAGTACAAAATGTAAATTTCTGGCTACACCCCTGGGGGGTATACCCCTGCTTCCTCCAGAGTGCACATTCATGAGATCATCTCAACTCACATAAAAGAAAAATTGCTTAGTACCTTTTTGTCTAAGTGGGTACAGTCTTGGAGGCATTTATAAATTAGTAGTGGGACAGTAAGTACTCTACTTTGTGAAGCACATGGGGTGCAGCCCTCTGCAGAAACATTAGAATTAAATGTACTGACTTTTAGTTTTCCAGTGACAATCTCTCCCTGCTAATTTTACACTAACAATCTACAATATAGTGGCATAAAATTCTTTAGTGAACTTTGCACAGTAAACTTAATTTGATAGGACATTACAGAGCCCTGAGAATATATTCTCGTGTATGAAAATGTGAAGGGTATGACCTCTCCACCTCCTAAGAAAGCAGTAAATTTCCCTCTCTTTGGCCTGTTCTTGTAAAACACTGGACTTATTTCACCTAAAAAGTATGTTTTCTGTTAATAATGTTATATAGACCGAGAAAAAGTTCTGTCTTCCAACAACACATGGCCTATAACAGAAACAAAATCCATTTCTTTCACAGCTGTCTTTTTATACTTCATTTCACATTTGCAGTATTTCTTGACTTTTTTTTCAAAGCAGAGCAGTCCTTTGAGTATTTCTAGAAGGACATATCGCACAAGTAGGGATAAGATCCGTTAGTCTTTTTTTACAGCTTCTTGATCAATTCCAACTTCAAGGTCACCTTCTAGACTTCAGATTTTAGGGACACATTATCAGCTGTCTTAGATCTCCATGGAGACTTCTCTTCATTGTCCTCTCTCTCATCCCATAGTTTAGGAATCTGCTTTATTTGATAGACTGTAGCCATTGTTAATCAAGATGTCCCATCCTTCTTTGGTTGTTATAGAGCCTTGCCTCTTTCTAGTTTACCTACCCAACCTGTATCTTTCTACGACAACATACCATCTGCTAGAGGCAGAAAATGTAGCACAAAGCTCTGTAATAAGCAGTGCATTTTCCACCACTATGGTACATGACACCCTAGCAGAGAACCACCAATTCTAGCACTGTCATATGGGATGTAAGCCTAAGACAGCCTGACCACATTAAAGTGACTGCGACCTGGATGATGATAGATCTTGAAGGTTGAGGGGGTCAAAGCCCATATTGAAAGCTTTGGGTTGTAAATTTTCTGCCAGTAGAACCTTTGCAGGGAGAATAAGTAATTAATAAAAAGTTGCTAGAAAACAAATAGCATTTTTGGCTGGTGAATATTTATGTGATAGCAAGGCACTTTTTCTGTATAGCTGAGTAATGTATCTCAGCATTGCTGGGTTTTCTAGTTATACAGCAGACGGGATGCTCATTCAGATTTATAACCTGAAATAAGACTATTCCTGTGTTTATCTCAGTGGCATTGTTTGCTCTAAGAATTTCTTGGAAAAATCTGGAGCTTAGGACATTGTTTCTGATCACAACATAGATTTAGTTACCTAATCGTTTGTTCTGGTTCAGCTGTCCACTTTAGCTTGAAAGGAGCCTTACCTTTAATCAGTTTAGCCAGGGAGTCTGCAATGGTAACAATATTTGGAATATATTTACAATAAGTGTGCCAGGCCTAAAATAGCATTAATGCATTTCTTAGTCTGTCATGTGCCAGCTTTGTACTGTTTCATTTCTCTTGGTCTGTGGTTTCACTATCCCTAGCCTATTACATAATCAAAATACCAGGCTTCTGCTTTGCTTAACTTGTGCTTAGCTGAAAAGTAGTAAATCCAAAATACACACACGAGGCTGGAACCAATAGAAATACGTCAGTATAAAATTTTATTGAAACAAGGTTAGCGCTTTCATCCAGTTTCTATCACCAGACTTCATCAGACAGTATTACAAATCCCAACCCTTCATAAAATACTCATTCCAATTAAAATGTTTATATAAATTATTGCTTATATAAATTTGCTTATATATATATATATATATATATATATATATATATATATATATGTGTGTGTTTATATTTATATTTATGTAGTGTTTTATAAAATTATTTATTAATAGTATACTAATTTTATATATAAGTATTAGTATTAATGGTTAGTCTAAGAACATTGATCCTATTTTTGTTTTTATAAATTTTTATAATCATGGTTTTGACAAAAGTAAGAAATTGGAAAGTATTGCTTTAAAAGTTCACCTAGTGATGTAATGAAGTGATTACATTTATTAGGTATTTCACTGGTTGACATTTTAATTGGAATGAGTATTTTATGAAGGGTTGGGATTTGTAATACTGTCTGATGAAGTCTTGTGATAGACACCGGATGAAAGCGCTAACCTTGTTTCAATAAAATTTTATACTGACGTATTTCTATTGGTTCCAGCCTCGTGTGTGTATTTTGGATTTACTGGTATGGTTTTTGAGGGTCCTGAAAAGTAATAAACCTAGCTTGACCCAGAGATGCTAGAATGATGTGAGCATTAGAGAGATGGCTTTCCTAGTTTTCAAAGGATATAACTACATCATCCAAGTAAGTTGCTACATATATGGTAATGGGTCTCTGAATTTTGTCCATCAACCTCTGGAAGGTTTCAGATGTTCCATGGGGACTACAAGGCTGCACTTTGCAATGGAATAAGTAATCTAGTGCAGAAAATGTCATATTTCTTTGCTTCTGGGGCTGGTAGAATTGGCCAATAGCTGTAGGTTAAGTCCAAAGTAGACATAAACCTGTCTTTGTCAAACTTTTCAATCAAGTCTGTCTTTGTCAAACTTTTCAATCAATTCATCCTTAAAGAGCATTGGATATGAATCAAATTTCAACAAGCTATTTCACTTTTTGAAGTCATTGCAAAATGTGTAGACCCATCAGACATGGGGAGCAGTACAAATTGGAATGTTTCTATGACCTCAAGTTAAGAAGTTTCTATACCTCATTCTTAACTGTTTTAAATTTGCTTTCTCACTATTTCTTACTAAAGCAAACTGTTTCTGAAAATTGTTTATACCCTATAATCCTGGAAATATGAATTTATTCTTAAATATAAATTCCTCTACTTCTTGCTTCTGGGACACTTATAAGACTTCATCTGTTTTGATTTAACGACATGCTGGGGAGGGGTGTTAGTTTCCCTGAAAACATACTGACTTCAGGAACTTCAGTTTTTCTGCAAAGTTTTAGAAGACTTATGTTGTATAACTGTTCTGTTTTCATTTTCCCAGTAATTTCACTATATCATTTACATCACTTACTAATTCTACATATTAAAAAGGTCCCTATCACTTTGCAAGTATCTTGTTTTCAGCAGTATGATCTAACGCAGATACTTTATCTCATGACTTGAATTCTATAAGAATAGCATTTGTGTTATGTGTTCTCTGTTTTGTCTCTATGTTGTCTCCATATATTATTTTACTGTAGGCTTTATAGATTTTCCCTTTCCCTCAGGTTTGTGAAATACTCTTATCAGACTTATTTTGTTTTTCCTACTGGACACATTTCTTTTTCTATATATAGCAGTTTCCCATATAGCAGTTCAAAGTTTGTCAATACAAATACCCTGGAACAATTAGAGTACCCGTTAGGGGGAATAACATCTTGGATCTTGTCTTTACTAATATGGCAGCATTCTGCTCTTTCCCTTGCATATCTTTATCACTTATTAGGTCTGACTGACTTCTCTTCTTCATCTGTTCTCTTATTTTCCTTTTCCTTACAGCTCTACTTCTGTCGCTGACTGGCTTGCTACTTTGGTGTAACAGACAGCAGCTTAAGACTCTACTCAGATTTTCTTCTTATGTTTTCCTCCAGTACAAGGTCATAGGTTCATAAGTTCAATTGTCACGGTTCCCTTCAATAAACACATCACATGACATTTGATGGGCTTTATTAAACTTCCATAACATAGCTTAATAACCGACAATTATTAACTACAACTGAATACAGTATATTTGCTTTTAATCACAGCATAAACATCCATGTCATGTTAATCAGGACAGCGTGACCTACTCATCCTGCCCTGTAAGCAGCGTCCATACTTCTGCTTGCTTACTTTACTTATGAAGCAGCGTCCGAGACTCACTTCATATCCCATTTATTGAATTACCCATCCAACCTTTACTTATGAAGCAGCATCCAAGAATTACTTCATACACCATTTATTACCTTCCACCAAATAAGCTGCATCCTTACCTCCACTTGCTTATTTAACAAACAATCTCCAGCTGCTCCTTTCCTTTCCCAAACCCTTGAAATGAACATCCAAACACCAGAGGGGGAACAGAAGAGGGCAAGCCTGTCCCTCTTCTCTGCCTACCGTGATTGATAAAATAAACACAATCCCTACCAATCCATCACAAGAAAAGGGGAGGAAGGGGGGGTAGCAAATTCATGCCAAAATCTGATTACTTACCCAGTTACACTTATCATTTCCTCCCAAACCTTCCTCCTCCCATTTAACCCTTTCCTTTCCCAAACCCTCTAACTCAAACTAGTACATTTCCCTAACCCAGTTCTGAAGATGTCCCTGGACAAATTGGTTTGTTGCCAAACCTCATTTGTCCTGATCCCCTGCAATAAACAAATCACACCGAATGACATTTGACAACCTTTATTAAACTTCCATAACATAGGGGTTGGGAGGGTGGCCTAACGGTTAACGTGTTTGCCTTACAAACACAAGGTACAGGGTTTGAATCTCACAGGGGATAACTGGCTAGGCTTAAAATGGCTCACAAGAGCAGTTAGCCTAGTACTAGCCTATGAACCTATGAACCTATAGCTTAATAACCAACATTTATTAGCTACAACTGAATACAGTATATTTGCTTTTAATCGCAGCATAAACATCCATGTCATGTTTATCAGGACAGCGTGACCTACTCATCCTGCCCTGTAAGCAGTGTCCATACCTCTGCTCGCTTAAGTTCCTTATGAAGCAGCATCCAAGACTTACTTCATATCCCATTTATTAAATTACCCATCCAACCTTTACTTATAAAGCAGCGTCCAAGACCCACTTCAAACACCGTTTATTGAATTACCTGACACCAAATAAGCCGCATCCTTACCTCCACTTACTTATTTAACGAACAGCCTCCAACTGCTCCTTTCCTTTCCCAAACCCTTGAAATGAACATCCAAACACCAGAGGGGGAACAGAGGAGGGCATGCCTGTGCCTCTTCTCTGCCAACCAACCTGACCAGGCTGTTCCCCCTCTTCCCTACCAAACTTGCAACCTAACTGCTCATTAAATTCATTATGCCAAACATCATCCTCTCCAAATAAACTGGATCCATGTTATCAACTCCCAAAATCTTCTCCCATAAACAGCCAAAATAGCCAATTGCCTGAATAGCTAAAATTAAACCCCTGATCCCTCTACAATGCTAAAGTAACAAACCATAACATCATAACACAACACAACCTCTGCATACTGGGCAAACTCTCCTTACCCAACCACCAACAGTAGCTTCACACTGATTCCCATGTCCTTACCTGCCAAATGCACCACCAGACACTAAATCTACTCCAGACAAAACCCCACAAGCACAATGTAACACCAAAACTCTAAAAGCCTGATATCACCTGAAACAAACAAGGTCAATGACATGCCATCATGCCTAACTACTGTCCCTTTTTCCCCCACAATAGATATCCTAATGACCAAAATGAGATTTCCTTTTATAGTGGATCACTAAACTAGTATTCCTGCCATCATCCCCACTTATCCATTATAAGGCAAGAAAGCCTTTAGCAAGCAGAACCCTGCTTGTTAATGACAACATTACATCCCTGACGGAATAACCACACAATCTGTAGGCCACTGACCCTCCATATGCTAATGCCAAATGCTTTCAAGCCAACTACTTTGACAATAGGCAAGGTCTGCCAGTCATCCCATTATCAAACCTATCCTTCTAGCATCGGAACCACCGTCCCAAAGTTCATAACCCTGTCACCCATGAAAATGTAAAAATTACAGCTAAATCCTCCTTGACCCAATGAAGTGTCCCACCCTGTTTACATGCCTGAACCAAATAACTCAACACCTGTCCCACCAGTCTCCTACCCCCTGGTGGCTGCAGCACAATTTGACCAAGCTAACACCCCTACTATATGCTTGACTTATAAAAGCTGCCCCAGAATCCTGCAACAAGCGTCTAATCCTGCTAACCCAGCCTGACACCTTTCAAACCATACCACTCTCGTATCAACCAAGTAAAATGGCCCCTGTTCCCTCTGGCTTCCACCATTACAACTACGATGCCTGTTAAATTGGACCCAACACTGAAGTCCCATCTCCCTTAGAATACCCCTTTAAGGCTTTCCTTTCAATGTGTCACCTTACATCCAATCATGAATCAACCCTAACATCTGCTAGGAAACCTAATGAAGCCTTGCTTATTCCTCATCTTTCCAGCCTAGCCACTGGAACCCTAGTTCTTCCATATCCCCAAGCCTTGCTTACATGCAATGCCCATCAAAAATCCCACCTACTCTTAGAAGACACACCTATTACCTCCAAACTTCCTATCAGAGTGAGGAAATGAATATCATCCCAACTAAATAAGCCTACCCATCTCCATCCCTCCTCCACCCTACCTCCCTACTCATTTCTTCCCATGGTAAGAGACAGAGTTCTACATATTGTCCCCCACACTCCACGATTCAAGAAAATCCCTAAGAACGCCATCTATTATCCATGCCAGTAAACAGCCCACCAATTAACCAGCATGCCTCCCCATCTATACTGCTGAATACCTACCCACACACTTCAAACAAATGTGTGAAACCTACACGCCACCCACCAACATACCACAGTTCCGCCCTCTTTAACTTAGCAATATCGACAAGGCCAAGGCCATATGCTACTGCAACTAGGCCACCATGAGCTACCTAAAACATAAGAACTAAGGAAACTTAACACTCAGAGGTCCCCTTGCATGTAGGCCATAAGCCAGTAACACCACAAACCTTACCTATTGTTCAAAATTACTAATCCCATCAGGCTAATGCCATCCACATCAATGAGCTGACATGTCCTTATACTCCCCCTATTCCAAACACTTCCTCCCAATAAAAACAAAATGTCTGGAATTGGCAGCCTTGTTAAAGGGGGTACTCTACCTACCATACTCCCACCCAGCATTACCAAAGGTACAAGTTTCTAATAAGCAGCATGCAGGTAGTAGTGGCACTTGCTCCCTGAAAAGCCACCATCCTCATTTGACCATTCCTACTCACAAAAGATGACATCACCATTCCCCTTCATAGGACATGCTTACCAGCTCACCTTTACACATACTGGCACTGAGACTCCCCATGACCTCCAATCAAAGATGGTAAAACACACAAAACAAAGAAGAATGAGAAAATTCTCCCACCCACAATTATGATGACTAACTTGATGTAGCATTAACCAATAAACATGCCTTCAGGTATGCAACTGATGTGACTCTGCGCACATCCTTTACAACCTCATAGCCCATCACTCCAGCCAACGGCACAATGTCCACTATGAGCACATCCATCATGGATCTGTAAAAGAAAAGAAACTGTAAATTCACTGCAACAAAAACAACATCTTAACCTTAATGCTGTCAAGGAGACCCACTGCCATACCCCCCCCCCCCAGTCAACATTCTCCAATGTAATTCTGACTTAGGCCTCTCCTTTTACCCCCCCCCCCTTTTTCTTTTTTTTATAGCCTGCTTAAGCTTCCCAGTTAAAGCTGTTAACATGCGATGATATGCTATTAGTATGTCTACCACATTCTGTCCATGTGTTCCCTTTAACTTGCAAGCAATGACAGGAGTTATTCCCCCAACAAAAAATCCGGTGGCTCTACAATGCATCTAAGCTAGTATTTATATGGGCAATGAAAAGCCACCATAACCCTCTCCCAGTGGCTGTTGACGCTGGACCACACATACACCCTTGACAGGCAATCTTTCTCGGACACACTCCCCACCCTCCCACAACAAAACTCCAACTTCCAAATCTGCTAAATATTCTCATCCCCAACTCCCTAGTCCCAATGGATCTTGCCTTTTTAATATCATGTATGGATGCACTACCTGTAATTCCTCCCTCTGTGCCTTCTTATAACCACATCTTTATTGCTGTTAAGGACAATGTTATGTCTTTTTGCCATGACAGGTTATGCACAGAAGTTAGCACACAATCGAGACGCATGCCGACAGCTGCTCAGGTGCCCGCTAACCACAGCAGCAACACGAATCAACACCCTGATCCTCACACCAACTCCTTCCTAGCTGCTAAAGTTAACCTGATAACTCTCTCAACCAATCAGGGAAAAATCTCAGCAAATCAGGGTAAATCCATACAATTAGGGCCCCTTTAAATTATTAGTTCCATCACCTTGCCACATCAACCGCATTAGAGAATGTGAACTAATACACATTTCCTAAAGTAATGTAATTCAGCTGTTAATTATAGCATTATTCATTATGTATAAGTCACCAGTTTTGCCTATGATGGATATAATTCAACAGTTTAAAGTTTGGGAGATGGCAAAGTAATGGTCACATAATCTTGCTCTGTACTGCTACAACCTGCAACAAACGTTGGCAAAATAATGGTCAAATAATCCTGCTCTGTACTGCTACAGCCTGCAAACATTAACTTAGCAGTTTAATGGACATTTGAGCATAGACAAAATGGTTAAAACTGCAAAGATACAATACGCATGCTCAGGGGAACTATTAACAGAAAAAAACTATAGCCCGTGAACATTTATTCATGGCTGAAACAATCTCCACTCTCCTTCACAAGAGAATCCCCAAGCCACAACAGTGATAATGCTCCCCATCACCAACAACACAGTCTGACGATCTGCTGCCTGAACAAGGATCCCCACCAGATCACCATTTTGTCTTCCACCTGTAACCTCTTTGCCTCCATCTTATGCTTAGCGAACACGAGTGACTGAAAACAGTATCCATAAAATTAAATTACCCCTATATATGAAAACAGCTATTACCGCAATCTTTACATATTTCCCCCCTCTCCTAATTATCGACTTGCCGAGTTTTACAACTCAATTACATAAACCCACGTCAAACTTAAATGTTGAAATGAATGTGCAAAACAGCTCAAACTCACTTAAAACTCTAGTCAAAGCTTCCCCACCACCTAAGACAAATGAAGAATCCCACCAAAATGTAATACAGAATAATTCCATAATGCAAACATCCTAGAATCCCACCAAAGTGTAATACAAAATAACCACCAACATATTGCCATCCCACTTCAATTAACCCACATACTCTCCCATAAACAAAATACTACCAGCTTCCATAGCAAGAACAGACTCTTTGTACTAGGTCTGATGCCCTGGTGTACCCCACAACCAAACAGCATTGCCATTCCTAGCAATGTTAACATCCAGTAAGCCCTACAGTCTCAGTATATGTGTGCCTCTATGAAATCTAATCACACTCACCACCAGTCAAACCAGGCAACATCCAGATGTAAACCAAGCGAGTACAGCACCGCAATGCAGCCTAACCAAACCAAAAACCATGAAATCAAAGCATACAATAACCAAGGTATCACAACAGAAGCAGCCATAGCATTTACAGAATAACCGATTTGAAAAATAGCTCCAGTCACTAAACTTGCTGTATCCCACCAAAAGGTAAGTGAAGTCACAGAGGTTACCACACCAGCATTCTGCAGGAAAGACTGTAGCCACGATGTCTCAGTAACTGCCCTGGTAGTCACTGCATTTAACTATATCCAATTCATTCTGCATTATATGTCCCTTTCCTGATAATTCAGATTTTTTTTTTACAGTAGCCAACATGGTTAAATTTGCTGAATGCTATCAGATTCATAACATCCTGCATTATATGCTGCATCTTATGAGGTCAGTTTTTTTTATTTATAGAAGCTTGAAAGGTCATCTGAGGTTGTTACACAGTACCGCACCAAGTATTTCCATGTGAACTCTGACTGCTTGATGAAAATATAATGTAATTGACAGTGCTATGTGTCTGAAATACCCTAGCTTGTACAATATAGAATTAACCATGCTGTCTAGGAAGGCTAGTCACTCCTTGTTGCCCAAGAAACCCTGCATCTTCATCATCATTGAGATCCTCCCTCTAGAAGTACTGTTATGCCGCCAACAGCACTAACTAAATAATGGTTAACAAAGGCCAGAACTGTGCATGCGCTGCAGTGATGCCTGCCTCAAGCCCGCGAACCAAACCTCAACATCCATGCTGCTGTGCATGACTGAAAATGACAATAAGCCGGAACGCCACTATACCCAGGTCAGCCGTTCAGGTCAACAAGGAAAATGGGACCACTAGCGGAAATTACCTCTTCAACCACCAAGATCACCTTCCACCCTGACATGCTCCTACCAGCTAAACACCGTTAATCCACTTAGAACCACCTGACGCTACCAACGACTGAACACCAATCCCCAAGCTACCAAGCCTAGCAAATAAAATAACCCCGAACCAGTTAATAAACAAACTAACTCCTTTACAATCCACAACCTGCCACCACATAACCGCAGACGTTCCTGCGAGCTGTACCACTAACAAGCAAACACCCAAGTACCTGAAATTAATAAAGTGTCTCACTCCTACAGCAGTCCCCTGGAGCTAAGCAGTAATCCATGGCTATTCACAATTTTAAAGGCAAAAAAAAAAAAATATATATATATATATATATATATATATATATATATATATATATATATATATATAGTTAGTCTACCAAGTTACCACATACCTTTCAAGACCTACCCCACAACACTACCCTAGGTAATCATAGGCACACTTTGCCTTAGCAAGTTCTCGCCAAAATGTGATTACTTACCCAGCTACACTTGTCTAAACCCCTTAAGCCCCTACCCACCCTTACCTCATTTCCTCCCAAACCTTCCTCCTTCCATTTAACTCTTTCCATTCCCAAACCCTCTAAATCCAACTAGTATATTTATCTAACCCGCTTCTGAAGATGTCCCTGAACAAATTGGTTTGTTGCCAAACCTCATTTATAGTGTTCAGGTCAAAGACCATCAAGGAACACTGATTCTATTATTTCACGTTTGTGAACCAAATCACTAATCTAGATTTTTTTTAAATATATTTGAATTACTTGAAGACCTAACCATGCAGAACATTTATTTCACAATGTAGGTATTTATAGAGTTATAAAAGATTGTCTTAGTCTTGTTTTAAATTACTTCATATGTAAGTTTAAATCATTATTTATAAATATCAATACACCATGATATAGAGCTATGTTTAAAACTATTTGAAATGTTACATTTTAAAATACCTTATAATCCAATATTAATTTTCATCTGTAACATTTTTTAAGTCAACACCCTTTGCAGTGCTTCTAGGTTCCTAAGGTAGCCTTTGTATAAAGACAAAAAACATTATTTTGTTCAAGAAATGGTCTTATATATGTCTCATGCAAAACAGTTGATGAAAGCTTTTTAATCATAACACCAATCTGTTTAAAGCTCAACAATGTAGTGTGCCAGCATATTTCACGAAAGTGAAGTCAGCAGTCATTAGAATACCCAAATTCCTTAAAACATCAGCTTCATTAAAAGTTGTTAAAGGCAAAAAGAAAAAAAAAATAGATTTCTAACTTGCGATTTTCTGAAATACATGACACAGCATTTATCAGTACTAAATTTAAGAGTTGTCAGTTTAGCTCATTAACTTATTTCTTGCATATCATTGTTAATATTTGAATAATCCTTTTCACTACAAGTGAAAAAAAAACTACTTTGCAGTCTTTGGCATACTTTGTAGGCCAGCACTGTATATTCTGTGGAAGAGTTGCAAATATAAAGTTAAATACTGTAGGTATCAAAACCAAACCCTTTGGGACACCTGTTTTTACTAGTAAGTATCCAGATATTAAACCATGAACTACAACAGCTTGAAATCTTCTTACTAACCATTACATAATCCATCTAAATATGTATGCATTAATATTCACTTTGCACATTGCCCTATAAATAGCTGAGTGAGGAAGGGACTCATTCATAACTATGATGATAAATCTATGTCTAAGTGCATGGAAATTTGATAATAAAACTAAGAAGTTAGCAAGTGTGGAGTTATCCTTTATAAACCATGTTGATAGATATATAATAGTGCCATTTAATTCCCACTGTTGATAATATCAATAATGCATCTTTCAAAATATTTGCCAAGAATTGAAGTCAGACTAACAGATCGATTATTCTTGACCTCACCTGTATTTCCTTTCTCATATATATATATATATATATATATATATATATATATATATATATATATATAACAAATATCCTGGAACTATTGAACTGTGAAGCAGATTGTTAAATATTTGTTTTAACAGAAGACCAAGAGTGCCCTTAATATTATATAATAAAGTAGCAGGTATGTTGTCAGGGCACTTATATGCCATTTTCTTAATATTGTGCAATACCTTAGTAATAGAAGGTAAACTATGATTTTCACCCATCTATTCCCCAGTTTTTACTGCTATTTCTGTAAGTGTATTCATTCTTAACTATAGCATCTTCCCCATTAATCTGCCACTGACTTCTCTTACTAATTTTGACACTAGAGCCTTTCGGTGAGATTCACCTTCCATGTCAACCTCCAGACTGGCTTCTTTTGTTATGTTAACCGATGGAGCCTTTTGGTAAGGACACAGTGTCAGGCTTATCTAGCCTTTCCAACCACAACCAAATCTTGCATCCTTTTCTGTCTTCGAGTCCAACCATTTCTTTCTTTTCTGGTAATATGTCTGGTTGACACCCCATCTTCCATAGCTCTTTGAATTTGGAAGGGTTTGGCCAATTATCACATAATGTGTTAACTTAATTACTAGACCTACTGGTTGCATCACTTTCCCTAAAAGAAACTGTGTTATATGGTAATGTCTTTATCACCAGGTAATATCAACAGGTGCCCCACTTATTATTTCAGCTTTCAGTTTAGTAATTGTTTTATGTATACAAACATGTTATGAACTAATCAGTAATTTGCTAATTGCTTTATGCAAACAAACATATTATGATTTACTAATTGTTTTATGTGTGCAAACATATTATGATCCAGTTGGTACAATCTTGCTCATTAAGTCCAGGGAAGCTTTCATTTCTTTGTGCCCCATCACAGCATTACATTTAACAAGTTTAGCATCAGCACAGTAACAACATGCAGAATCTGTTCTTCTAGTAGTTAAACGTCTAGAATTATCAGATACTGTAACCACCTTTCAGGTGCATCCTGTTAGCTAGCATTAATCTGTTTTATATATATAGTATTCCTCTCAGTAATGGTACAGTGTTTTGTTATGTTGTTTTTTTTCTAGAATATTTAACATAAACAAAATCAGATGGCAACATTTTATTGTTAATTGCAGGCAAAGAAACATATTTAGGCAAAGGTTTATTTGGCCTTGATGAATGCAGCTTTGTCTTAGTTTTTACAATTTCTGTTAACAACAAACCTACTAAACAACTATCTGTTCAGATGACTTAAGGTCACTTTTCAATACCTGTTATCTTAACTGGTATTGTGCCCCACTTAACTTTACTAAATCTGACATTTCTACAGTTTTTCTTTCATCATTTACCTGAACTTATAGCCACAGTATACATTAAATCAGCTATTTGTGTTTTTACTGGTCTGGTCTGCTCATGCCAAATGTCCAGTTGCAAAACTTAAGAGACTGTGCCTTGAATTTAGCCCTAGCAATAAACACATTTTGTTTCTATTTTTGGTAGTTGTATGCATCAGCATCGTCAATGTACATAAAACTTTTATTAAGTCCCCAGTGAAATTTGAAGGTAGTAAAGTAGCTAACTTAAAATCTGTTTTTGATAGTGTCATATTTCTCAAATGTCACTAAATAAACCTTCACCTTGTTTTTTTTTTCCTGATCTTTTCTCAGGAGGACACTGGTTTTGGGCTTCCCGGTGAGATGAATGCTGTGAAATCTGTTGTCAGTTGTGTTGCTGATCAGTGATTACATTAATTTCTCAAAGAGATTCAGTAGACATCGACACAGCTTAAAGTATATTTTCACTTTTGAACTGGACACAGAAGCTGAACTTTCAGTACATTTATGGTTTTGGCTTCATATATAAAGTTCAGCAATAGAAAGACAGCTAAATGGTCACTTTAAACAATTTTTTTTTTGCTTACTACGAAAAAGTACACCAATGCAAATTTACTTCATGGCACCCTTTCCACTGCCATCAGAAGTACCTTTGCCTTAGTTAATCTCCATTCTTGCACAAGAGTTTTTATGTTTCTTACATGGACTGAGAGGACTATTTATAGATATATAGATTAGACAGAGAGAGAGAGAGAGAGATAGAAAGGGGGTTCCTATTATGTGATCAAAGTTTTGAAACTTCGAACATGACAATATCGAACTTGTCTGTTCGAAATTTCAAAACTTCAAACATGGAAAAAAAAAATAAAACATGCAACAGTAAACAAACTGTTGTAAGAAGGGGGGGCAAACCCCCCTGCAACCCCCCACCCCCCCGGTCTTTAACTATACCAACTCCGAGATCGCACTACAGTGCAGTTTTCCATATAGGGTTCGAACTTGCTGAAGTTCGATCACATAATAGGAACCCATAGAAAGGTGCTTGTGCGGAACGCTTTCATCTCAGTCTTCATATTATTAACAAGAACATGTCTACAAGGCTGCACTGGAAAATACATAACAAACATTGATGAAAATGATGGAAAACTGTAGATATATACATGGGTTTATACGCACTTAACTAAGCCATTGATTTGTGATTATCCTTAGAAGCCTGGCCATACATTTCAATGAAGTTTTAGCCCTTATATTTTAAGTACAAATAACCTAAAGACAAGCAGAGTATTAACATATTGCCTCTATCCATGATGAACAAGTGTGCATTGTTAAAACTGTATATTTAGAAACATTTCCAACCTTACATTGTATGAGAATTTCTTTCACCATAATCAAACCTCCAACACATGGTACAAAAGCGAAACACTGACTCTCCTTCAAAATGTGTAACCTAATGACCTCTGTGTGCTCTCTCCAATATCTAACATCCCTTTTGAAATTCTCATTTCCCTACTTGGTACAGATTACCCTGATTTATACAATGACTAGCTGGATCCCTCCTGTAGACATGTTTGTAGACTGTGGTTTTAGTATGAGCCGGGTGTGTGTGTGGGATTTAAGAAATTAATGGTATTAGAGATCCTATAAATTTGCATACTCTGCGTGTCATTCTGTTGTGTCCTAACTTAGGCATGGTGCCCTGAATATTCAGTCGTGTTGCGTCTGTTTGTAAACCTATTTCTTGGAAGAGATAATATACAAACCTCAGCTTCCACAACTGAATAAGCAAGGTAATATTTGCTCACATCACTACCACCGCACACAAAAGTGTAAGGTTCTTGGTCATTGTGCCTTTTTCCCTTTCTCCTGAATGTTATGACCTTTATAGCTTGCCAAACTTGAAATATTGACTGTATAGGTAGATAATATGCTGTTATGGCACCAGCTTGCCTGATGCATGAACATTTTGGAAGTATCAGAATAAAAGTAACAATATATGCATCTACATTTTCTAACTGTCAAACAGTTCAGAAAAAAAAGTAAAGCCCAGCAATCATGCATTGCAGTGTTATTTTTTTCTTTCATTAGACCACAGGTCCTGTGGCAACCAGGCCTGAAGTAGGAAGACAACATGATTTTTGGTGGCAGTATCAGGCATCTTCTTTGAAAAAATGCCTGTAAATGTACTTCTGCTAGTTTTGTATGAAAGCATTCTTCATTCTGTTATTTTGTAAAAGGGAGTTAGACATTGTCACCCAAACTGGCTCAGTGTATGATGTCTAAAGTAGGAGTCTAAGAAGGTTAAATCACAGTAACTAGTCAGGGATTATAAAACATAATAAAAACATAATAGTAGGAATCAGCACTTAACACAAAGGCAAAAGTATAAAGCATAAGGAAGGTATAAATGTTAGAATGAAAAAAATGTATATGTATGTGAGTGTGTGTGAGTGTGTGTGTGTGGGGGGGGGCATATGGAAGCTGTAGTGTTATTTGTGAATTTTATAATAAAAATATGGAGGGGGCATAAGAAAACTGAAGTATTACTCTGAATGTTGTATCTTTCGGCTTTTCCTGGTTAGGGGTCACCACAGCGGAACTCTGGTCCGCTAATGATTGGCAGTAGATTTTTACATACCGACTTGCCAGGCCTGATGCACAACCTTCAATGAAGGTATGCCCATTCACGCATGTCTCCACACAGAAGACGCTTTAGCTGAGAATCAAACAGGACAACGTCTTACTGTGAGACGACAACGCTACTACAGCACCACCAAAAATGTGGGCATAAGTAAGATGTATTATTAGAGCGAGTGTTATAATAAAAAGTGGGGAGATACAGATGATATAGTATTAATGTGAGTTATAAAAATAGTGTGTGTGTGTGGGGGGGACGCAATAAAGTGAAGCATACTTCTCAACTGTCCAGATTTTCTCAGAATGTCAAGATTTTTGCATCATATCTTTTGCCTATTCCTCAGAATTTTTTTTTTTGGCTAATTATTGACAAATCACTGAGGACTGAATTTATAAAATTATGACAGGCATTTGTTTTTCAGACTTCTTAAGGTTTATAAAAATTATGCCAATGCAAAACATGTTATTTTATCAACGTTCTAAATTTGTAAGAACAGTTTTATTTTTAATTTCCTTAACTTTGGGCCTTTGTCCCCCCATTATTTATGGCTTTATCCAGATTTCTTACTCTAAGAGGATGAGAGGTATGAAGTGGTGTTTACACCCAAAACAGAATTAGCAATATGAATGTTGTAGAAAAGAAGACAGAATTGAATTAAGGCAGATGGGAGTCTTTCACAGGAATAATTTAACAGAAAGGAATTGTTACAAGCAGCATTAGTCACAAAGCATGACTGCATCAGTTTTGTCTTTGTAACATGATACTCAAGTACAAAGATTAACATACAGATTTTTTTGGAAGAATTGGAAATTATGATGCTAATTCATGCAGAAGAAATCCGAAGAAAAATCTGAAAATATTTTCAAACATTCTGGAATCATAATATTAAAGTTAGTATCTTCCGCCACAGGCTATAATGAAAAACAAACATAATTACCAACAAAAATTACAGGATAAACAATAATGGCATTAGGCATTTCTTCCACATAATCAGTATGAAAAAAATGTGGCTCACATGCAATCTGATTTTTTTCATTCTCTTCACTTATTTGACAATTATATAACCTAAAGTGACATTCTTTAGCGAGGGATAGACTCAAAAATAATTTCAAGAAGAACAACATGAACTATTTACCATTTAGAATGCAGTTGCATTTCAGTTACCAACTGCACTGCTAAGGAAGCATGTATATATATATATATATATATATATATATATATATATACAAACATTATCATACATTATCGCTGGTAGAGTGCACCTACTGTAATGTAGAAAGCAGTGACTAGGCAGACTTTACTGAGAAGAAATATACAGAAGCGTGATATTAATGTTTAGGAAGCATGGGTACCTCTAAGAAATAAATTCATTACGTAGCACTTGAAACCTTCATTATTATAATAATACAGAATTATATCATGTGTGTTTATTATAAATGCCAGCTAGAGTTAAATGCCTCAACTTGCAGTTAATTCAGTGCCAATCAGAATCCAGTTCTCTTTCCAGCCATCAGCTGCAACAGAGAAATAGCTGAAATTTGTTTGACAGTAATGATTAATTACTTCCGTAGGTATGACGCCAGCATTAAAGAGGAACATACTTTCTTATGCATTGGTTATATCCTACTTGGCACAGCTGGATGTATAAATGAAATGGTATTCCAAGCAGACTGATTTTAATTTCCAGATGAGGCATCTTCTGGCTTTTTACAACAGTCAGTCCTAGTTTTATGGGAAAAATCATACAACAAACAAAGACAATAGGATACAATTTGAAGATACTGTGGAACAATAAGGCAAAATGCAGATTAGTTCTATATTTATTCCATTGATTGCTTTCAGATTGATTGTGTGATATGAAATTAATCAATGGATGTATATAGTTTAAATTTCTGCTAGTATTGCTCTGTAATATTTATTTTATTTAATTATTTACGATATTTATAAGCTTTCTCTGCCTCTTTCCTTGTATAGATTCCATTCATTTGCTCAAACTTTCTTTTGGTGGAAGGATTTTCCAGTTTCAGAAGTGGTTGAATGCACTCTTTGTCAAGTGCTTGAATGGTCAAATATTAGGCAAGCAGGAGTGGGTGATAAAACTGAACCTTTCACTTGTAGCTGAAGTTTTGGCATTTGGGATGAGAATGTGTGTGAGTGTTTGTGGGCAGGGGTTAGAGTAAGGGCCAGGGAAGGGACTGAGTAGTGTTGGGCAATGCTATGCTTGTAATGTGTGTGTGTGTGTGTGTGTGTGTGTGTGTGTGTGTGTGGGCAGGGGTTAGAGTAAGGGCCAGGGAAGGGACTGAGTAGTGTTGGGCAATGCTATGCTTGTAATGTGTGTGTGTGTGTGTGTGTGTGTGTGTGGGCAGGGGTTAGAGTAAGGGCCAGGGAAGGGACTGAGTAGTGTTGGGCAATGCTATGCTTGTAATGTGTGTGTGTGTGTGTGTGTGTGTGTGTGTGTGTGTGTGTGTGTGTGTGTGTAAGGGCCAGGAAGGACTGTGTGTGTGTGGGCAATGCTGTGTGTGTGTGTGTGTGTGTGTGTGTGTGTGTGTGTGTGTGTGTGTGTGTGTGTGTGTGTGTGTGTGTGTGTGTGTGTGTGTGTGTGTGTGTGTGTGTGTGTGTGTGTGTGTGTGTGTGTGTGTGTGTGTATGTGTTTGTTTGTGCAGGCATGTGCATGCGTGCGTGTGTGTGTGCGTGTGTGTGTGTGTGTGTGTGTGTGCGTATGTGTGTGTGTGTGTGTGTGTGTGTGTGTGTGTGTGTGTGTGTGTGTGTGTGTGTGTGTGTGTGCATGTGCGCATGTATGTGTATGTGTCTTGTGCAGTGTTAATTTTAGGGAAAGGTGTGTAACTTTTAGGGAAAGGGTGTTTAGTACCTTAGTGAGAAGGGCTGGGATTAGCAGCAGGGGCAGGGTTATGAACTGCAGAGTCAGGGTGAGAGGGAAGCCCCCCACCCGTGTTGAAGGGGTTTGATTAACTTTGACTAAATCTTGCAGTTAACGGAGTATTAAGGCTATATGCTGTTAAGGAGCTGCTTCCTTTGATACAAGGATTGATTCCCTCGGCCTTCATTTGTCTGCATGTCATTTAACTCAACAGTGCTTCAGGGCAATTGGGGTAGGGTTCTCAGTGATCTGCTGGTGTGACTGTTTTTTTTTTTTTTTTTTTTTTTAGATTGTATGTGTCTCGATGATTTGTCTGCATGTCAATATTAATATATTCATATATATTTTCACTTTTCAAACTTTGATGGTATTTGTTGTGAGAGATTTCAGTATAATTGGGACTAGGCAACTGCCCTTTCCTCACTGCAGAGTGATATTAGAGCTGGTATATTCCAGTAGCAAGAGCTGGTGTGGGGGTACTTGCAAAAATATCCTTTCTTACTGTTTTTTTTTTTTTTGAATTAGGTAGATTTTTATCTTTTTTTGAAGTCCATGTGCTAGAACTTTTGACAGTTTGAACACTTGACATAGATTTATATATATATATATATATATATATATATATATATATATATATGTGTGTATGGTTCCCCATAACATGTAAAACCCAAAACATCTAAAACCCATAACATCGAATTTCATAACATCTAAAATGTGCATCACAGCATTGAACACTACAAATCACATGAAAATAACATCCCCTCCACATATAATGACACCAAACTAACAAACACACTTTTTCCTACGTTTCTGCCCCCCTCACCCCCCGTAAATTAAATATACCAACTCCGAGATTGCACTACAGTGCAAAAAAGTAAATTTCCTAACCCCACTGTATCACAATCACCATAAAGAATGTACACATAATGTCTATATCACTTACCTGTATGGGCTAAAAAAAACATACAGAGTGGCAAAATAGACACTATATAAATAGTATAAATTCCTACACTATATAAATAATAACTATTTAAATAAAAACTACAACATCTCATAGTGATACCAAAACATTAACAGATTAAACTATAACATTTACACATTTGATGATACACTATTCAATATTATACATTTTAAATGTTATGAAATTCAATGTTATGGATTTTAGATGTTATGGTCTCAATGTTTTGATTTTAGATGTTTTGAAGGGGAGCTATATATATATATATATATATATATATATATATAAGTTTCACTTTATAACCTGGAAATACTGAAATGTCGAATTTCAGTATTTTGAAACTATACAGTCGAAAGTGCAGTTATGCAAAACTGCATAATAGTGAATGCGGAAATGTCACATTCGCCATTATGTGTTTGCGTACATGAAGTGTGGTGCAGTTTGTGGATTTAGCTGGGGTTTGAGGTAAGTGGAGTTTTTATAAGGGTATTGGGTAGGGATTTTAGTGTGTTTGAGTCTGTGTTGTGGTGAGTTTTATGTGTTTATGTGTTTAGTGTGGCCTCGGAGTTGGTATATATAAGTAGGGGGTGCAGGGCTTGCCTCCCTGCTTTTAGCAAGTTTGTGTGTGTGTTAGTTTTGTTGTTTGTGTGTGTTGGTTTGTTTTTTTGTAGTGTCGGCAGGTAGGTGTATTTGTGTTTGTGTGGTGTAGTGTTTTGTTTATGTAATGTTCGTGGTTTGGAATTTTGCAGTTTTAAAGTTTGGGGTTTTTGATTTTCCGGCTTTATAGTCTCGAGGTACTGAAATTCGATAATTCAGTATTTCGAGACTATAAAGTGAATCATAGATATATATATATATATATATATATATATATCCATATGCTTGAATGTTTGAACATGTATCAAAAAAGTATTGAATAGGAAGTGAACACAACTGGTCAATCACCATCCAAGTTAAATTTGTTTTGCAGGAAGGCAAGCCCGCTGCTAATTATATATCCAACTCAAAGATCACACTTAACTGAGGAAAGGCTAAATTCCTGGATCACCACTGCACTGTACTGTGATCATGGACATAAAAAAGCTGGTATATGTGGTCAGCTGATTTTTGATCAGCTGTTCCTCCTTTTTTCTGTTCACCAGTTTGAATTATTGACTACTTATCTGTAATCCTTTTATAAATAACTACCTCACTGTCTCTCTCTGCACATATATAAGTCAGATGATCTGTTTACAAAACACCTTTCACCAATAAAAACAAACACATTATCATGCACATTGTAGGCAATCTAACCCATATGCTCCAAACTAATAATAATAGTAATAATAAAATAAACATGGAACATACAATTTAAAAAACATTGTTTTGGCAGTGAATAACTCCCCAACACTTTCCATGTGGTGGGCTGTGCACCCTACAAGGCCCTGCTAATTATATATGCAAAAATTTCAACCTCATTATTGCAGCAGTTTGAATAGGCAATATCGACCAGCAGATATGTTAGCCAAATGGATCAACAGATTCAGTACTACATCTGTCAAACATATATTCATCAGTCATCCTGGAAGGAATATTATATATAGAGAGATCATAGATATATATATATACATATATATCTATATATGTAAAATGTCACACAGACAAGTCATTCTGTAAGAACTGTGAGAAAGATCCATCTATTTTAGAGTCTTAAACCTCCAGTAGTGGAAGCCCATGGGACACATGCAAATGACCCCTTGAACATATAACAGTTCAGTTACATGGCTTGTGAATGTGCATGATTTTTTTTACTTAAGTCTTTACAGGTAGGGGGCTGAAACACTGGCATGTCCTTAAGGGGTCATTTACATATATCCCAAAGGCCTCCACTAAAGGAGATTTATGGTGTTGCACAGTGACAACTTTAGCTTGGCTGTGTCTTTCTTGCAGTCTTAAGGAAGGGTTTGTCATTGTGACTGTTTTAGTCTTTAGATTGGATGCTGTTTGGGATATTTTGCAGTTGCCCTAATGTTTATGGGCATGAGGCTTGGTATTGAGCTGTGTTGTTTTGAAGTCACAGCTGACAGTCCACTTATGCCACTGATGATGAACCTTTTGGGTTCACTTTGTCAAAAATTTGGAAAATGCCTAACTTGACTCTGCTGGTGTGTTACCTCCCCCAAAACAAAAATAAATAAATAAATAAAACAGCAAACAAGAAACATAGGCAGTTTTAACTACTAATACTATTAATTTGAGACACTGAGAAAAAAATGAACATGAATTAATATACATTTGATAATCCTTTATTCAAGATTTCCACATCTTTCTCATTCATTCCGGGTTTTTTTGTTACTGAAGAAAATTTTGTTAACAATATATTATCTTTTTGCAAGAATTTAAACCTTAAATTACTTTTTCAGGACCAGACAACCTCAGAGATCACTGATGAATTTAAATATCATAAGTCTTTACTCATGCCCCCTATGAATCATAATGTGTTCCTATTTCAAAATGCTATAATTAAGTATCTTCATTTCCAATTTAGGAACTACAGACCTTTGGCGAACAATATTTCTAAAACTTCTATGGATAATATCATTAAGTTAGCCAATAACCACGAGTTGGTCATCATAGTAGCAGATAAGGGTGGGGCTGTAGTTGTACAAGACTGGAATCAGTATGATAAGGAAGCCAATGACAGCTGTCTGATGCACGCTATTATACCCATCTCAGTATTGATCCTACCCCCTTCTTTAAACAACAAATTGATGATTTCCTATCCTTAGCAGTGGAGGCGGGTATTATTAGTAATAACACCAAATCACATTTGACCATCATTAATCCATGCCCACAATATATACATTTTCTGCTGAAGATACATAAAGATCTACACAATCCCCCAGGTAGGCCCATTATCTCTGCCAGGAACTCACTCACGGAACCTCTGTCCCTCTTTCTTACCAAATATCTGCAACCACTTCTTAAATGTGTTAGAGCACGTATTAGAGACATTACTGAATTCCTTCAGATTATTTCTGAGGTACAATTAGCACGACTCAACAAGATTGTTAGTATTTGAAAAACAATGACATGTGTTCAACAACTGTAATAAAATTTAAAAAAACGGGATTTTTTAGTAAATATAACAACAAGGAACATTAGCAAGATTCTAGTAAGATGTTTCTTGTTTATCCATACATTCATCTATTTTCACTTGTTAAATCACATGTAAGTATATTACATATACTTTTTAGTAGTTATTTTTTAAAATGAAGCTTTATTGTGTGTAATTTTACATAGATTGTATACTTAATGGCTAGCAACACGTAGTAACATCATCTCACATTATAGGATGTGGTGTTTTACATTCATTTTTAAGTTCCTATGGTTTTTAATTGGAATGGAATGTTAACTCCTATGATTGGTTAAAGTGCATTGGTAGTGTATATTTAAACAGCAGTGTAAAGTCATCCCACTGTTTGTTTGTCTGATGAAGGCGAGTTATTTAACTTGCCGAAAGCGCTAACACATATTGGAAAATAAATTTGTGGAACTATCAGCCTCTCTTATCGTGTTTCAATCACCTTCAGCATTTTACAATTAGAACCTGATTGGTTGATGTGTACACTAGACGTCACATCCCTATATACCAACATTTCACACTGGGCAAGGTTGGAAGCCTTAGATTATTGGTTAAACAAAACAGAAATGTACAAACCAGATTCCAATACATTGCTCCTCTGTCTCACTGAACATCAGGACAAATGTTTCTTACAGATTAAGGGTACAGATATGGGAGCATGTTTTGCCCCAATATATGCCGATTTATTTATGGCATATATTGAGGAACAGATCATTTATGATAACTCCCATAACTTATATATAGACAAAATGGACATCTGGAGGAGATATCTGGATGATTGCTGGTTGGTGTGGAGAGTGGATGTGGATTACCTATTGGAATTCATTGCATACCTAAATGAAAACAAATGGGGAATTGAGTTTATGGTCAACTACAATAAGAACAAAATCATTTTTTTGGATGTGTTGGTCTCCAGAGCATCTGACCACATGTTGACCACTGAAGTGCATCGGAAATTCCCCAAATATAATTCACTTCTCCATGCCACCAGTTTTCATCCACCCCACATCTGTAGGAACATCCCCAAATCTCAATTTATGAGGATGAAATGCATTTGTTCCGATGGAAATACTTATGAACACTTCAGGGATGATTTGGTTCTTAGATTTTTGGACAGAGGCTATAAAATGGGCCATGTTTTACATACAAAACACAATGTAGATAACATGGAGCAAGAGAATCTTCTTTATAAAGCCCAATGTAATAGGGGTGGGGGGCCCTTTAGATTAGTTACTACATACGGACGCAATACCAAGGTACTAATGGATATTGTGCAACATCATTGGAATATTTTGACATCTGACACTAGACTTGGTGAAATTTTGGGCGACAGATGTCATTTTTCCTTCAAGAAAGGCAAAAATCTTGCTGCCTTTTTCAATCATTATAAACATGGTCAACTTCATCATAAGAAACACAAACATATTGCTTTGTCAGGTGACCCCTTAATTGGTTGTCACCCTTGTGATCATTGTGTTTACTGTCCTAGGGTTTTAAAAACCAACAGCTTCAGTAGTCAAAATACCCCTCAAGTCTATGAGATTTCATTTTTTGCTAATTGTGTTACTGATTGGGTGGTTTACTTAGCTAGTTGCAATTGTTCAGCATTTTATATAAGGCAAACTTCCAGTCCCCTTAAATTCAGAATTTCTGAACATCTTAGTGACATTAAACACCATAAAGAAACTAACGCCCTTTATAAACATACAATGACACACCAAAATGTTACATTTAATTTTACTATTATAGATAAAATCATGAGACCCAGAAGCAATAAATTAGGATGGCATGAACTATTAAATAGTATGGAGAAAAAATGGATTGTTAAACTGGGAGGTCTCTTTAAAGGGTCTATATTATATCATCGAATGCTTAAAAAAGCGAACGCTGATTAATCGACCAAATTTAAGCGAAAGCTTACAATCTCGAACTGTCAGATCAGCGATTTTTTTCCCAGGGAAAAAAATCGCTGATCCAAAACACATACACACAACACAAGCGCACCAAACAAACAGAAATCCACACACATACACCTAAAATCTGATACCTAACCCTACACTAAACTATGCACACACCACTAACTACCCATTTACCTTAACCCAAACCCTAACCCTAAGGTCCGTCATTATCGCACACTCACCTCACCCGCTCCCTAACCCTAACTCATTTAAATCCACCCTAACCCTCATGTCCACTCAATCGCACACACACCTAACCTGAGCCCTAACCCTAACTCACGTAAATCACCCTAACACTCACATCCACACAATCGCACACTTACCTGAATCCGACCGGTAACTTTCCACCATAACACTGAAAATACTGAAGCAACAGAAATGGACAACCGAATTCTTTCCCTAGGAAAAAAATTCGAGTTTCTGCTGCTTCGATATTTTGCAGTTTCGCAAAAATAAGTTTGATCAATCAGCGTTCGCTTTTTTAAGCATTCGAGGATATAATATAGACCCTCTTTAAACCAGGGCTTAATGAGCATCATTACTTGATCACATGTCCTTCAAATTATGTATATAAAGCATTTCTTATTTATCAGACATTAACACTGATGAAGGCTATGTAAAACTGTGAAGCCGAAACTGGTCTGTTCTTGCTTTTTTGCCTAGGGCACTTCTACAATAAAGGACTTATCTGGTGCCACTGTATGTTGGTCTCTCAATTTTGGTTGATTAAGTGTAAAAAGTTATATAGGAGGGGATTAAGAGGGACAGTTGAGAGGAATGACAGTTGAGAGGAATGTAAAACAGGACACTCTTAGAAATACAGATTACTTGGCTTTTTCAGAAGTGTAACCACAAAGAGAAAACAATGTCAGCACTGCCCTTTGCAGACTGTATAGAGAAATTGTACAGAAATAGTCTTTGAGGTTAATAACTTCCATATCTTTGCAGCAGTGTTGTTGAACTGGCTCCTGGCACAAAATAATTCAATGCACTTCACATGAGCAATGAATGCAAAAGCAATGTCTTTGGTAACTTGGGTGTTGGTGATCACTGGCATGTCACCCAAAATGTTGTGGTGTGTCCCCTTTGACATGTATGTCATAGGTTCGCCATCACTGACTTATGCTGTACTAATGAATTTAGGAAAAAATCAAAACACATCATGCCTACAGCTAATGAAGTTTGGTTTTATTACTCTGAAAAACTATAAAGACTTAAAATAAAGTAATACAAAAAGTCATATGTATTCAAATACCATGTAGCTGAAGCACTGGTACATCCTTTATGGGTTATCAACATATATCCTATGGGCCTCAACCCTAGAAGGTTTAAAGTATTATACAGAGAAGGTTCTAGCATGACTGGATCTTTCTTGTATCTTATACATCTTTATATGTATTATCATCATCAACTCCCTTTTCATTTTCTGCTTATGGGCAGAGCGTTGCATCAGATGTCACCATCTTTCTTGATTTACTGCCACTCACCTAATTTTTCTCTTGCCTTCTTCCTGTCTGTCCTAAATCTTCTTCAACAGATTGTTTATTGCTTTTCTGCCCATGTGCCCGAATCACGGTAATGTGTTCCCTTTGATTTTCTCTACAACTGAAGCTACATAGGTTTCTGCTCTGATGCCTTCATTGCATCCTCTGTCCCACAGTGTGCATTCTACCACCCATCTCAGGCATTCCATCACCATCATTTCTAGCTTACTCAAGTGCTATGCCTTTACTGCCCACGTTTCTGTACCATACAGTAGTACTGGTCTCACCACTGTTTTGTACACTTTACTTTTTAGCTTCTTTGAGACTTTTCTGTCTCACACTACCCCGGCACTCTGTGCCTATTGGCTGAAGGCCCTCTGACTCTGGCTTTGACCTCTTAATTCGGACATCCCTTCTCTTCAACCTCAACTACCCTTCACAGATACTTGGCGCTGTTAACCTGTTTCACTATTTCCTTCTATCTCAAGGCTCAGCTTCTGAGTTTTCTGATTTGCTGCCATTACAAATGTGCTATCTACTCATTTTCATCTCATGTGCCTTCAGTTTTGCATTCCACTCCCATATCATTTGCTGAAGTTCTTCTTCATAGTCTGC